>NC_135082.1:28289320-28309898 GCF_051107435.1 Chaetodon auriga
CACCTGACTTTTGTTCTTTCCACCACATTTAGAATCGGATGTTATGAAGTGATTTAACAGACTGGTTGAAAGTACATTAACTCACCGTACTCGTACAGCTCGAGCTCGTACAGTCGGAGCCGCGTGCTGTTATTGGCTGAGGCCTCCACAGCCAGAAACGTCCCGACCACAGAAGAAGAAGAAGAGCACCATCAGTCACTTCATAAGGCCATAACAGAAGACAGAGAGGAATTACTTCTGTATCAGTCTAAATGTTGTTTTTTGAGTACACCTTTAAAATGATGAACACATGAATGCAGCAGTAATTAAAATCCAGTAATATGTATTTTTCTGCTTAATTAGTACTTTAAGTACATTTTCATGCTAATATTTTTGTGCTTTTACTAAAGTACATTTTTGAATGCAGGACTTTTACTTCTAACAGAATATGTGTACTCTGTGGTATTTCTACTTGTAGCTCAGCTCGGAGTACTTCCTGAGCTGAGTATGAAATAATGCAGTTTTCAGTACATTATCCATAAACTCTGATCTAACGTTCCTCCTGAACATGTTACCCCTCAAATCCGAGCCACAGCTTCGTCCTCCATCATCACTCTGCTGCTGCGTCCTCGTGTCTCGCCGATTGATTCGGGGACTAAAATGTCCTCTGATGACGTAATCAGACCGTTTAGCTGTTGGTTGGATGTTTGAGTCGTCAGGATGCCAAAGTCAGACGTGTCGTTGGCCGTCACGTTCCACGCTAATGAGTCTCCATATCACCTAATTGTCCGACAAACTGTTCCTTTAATATCCGCCAGTGTGTGTGTGTGTGTGTGTGTGTGTGTGTGTGTGTGTGTGTGCGCGCGCGTGTGCGTGTGTGTGTGTATGCGCGCCCACTTCCTTAATTTATGCAGGATAATACAAGACGCCTTCTGCTGAGCTGCTTCTTCCCTCCACAATAACACACATCTTCCCTCCTCCTCCTCCTCCTCCTCTTTCTTTCGCTTCAACCTTCTGTTCTCCTCCTCCTCCCTCATTTCCTCCCCCCCCCCCCCCCCCCCCCGTCTCTCCCAGACAACTGTGACTGTTTTAATTCTGACCACTGATTAGCCTGAATCAATTAAGTCCTCCACGCTGTGTCCAACAGCAGAGCAGCATGGGGTATTTAGACTATTTAGGCTCCCATTCATCAAGCCCCAGCCTCTTAATCACCCTTTAATTACAAACTACGACTCTGGGAGCTCAAGTGGGACATTAGGCACTGCTGCTTTCCCTGCAGAGGTTTGAAGTGAGCCTTCGAGTGGACGAATCAGACGCTCGCTCTCGAGCTGTCGCGGCCTCGATGCCGTCCAGTCGGCTGATTGCACACAAAATCTCACCGTGTGTCAAACAGGAAACAATTACTGTCGGTGAAAAGCAGTGAACAGGGATGTGACACACCTTTAGAAATATCAAAGAGGAGAAGGACGAGTGGAAAGAGCGCGCTGGAGAAGTTAGCTGAAAAAACCTCCAAACAAGATCTTTTACTTAATGCTAAGATCTTTTACTTAATGCTAAGATCTTTTACTTAATGCTAAGATCTTTTACTTACCAAATACTTAAACTGAACACTTCTTGCATAGATGTTTCAAATTAAAACAATCTCCAGCTTTCATGGCATGCTTTTAATGTGAAACAACCGCAGGAAGTCTTATGTTTCGTTGGCAGCTTCCTGGCAGAGAAGCAGAAAGAGTTTCAGGGATGGAATCAACACTGACGATGTCTGTGGAAGCTCGGTGGTCTCCTGGTTTCCAACCTGAGGGTCAGGACCACCAGCGGGGCTCACGAGATAAATGTAGGATGTTCACATGACTAACATAAATCATTGTAACATGCGACCGACGACGAGGAATCACGAGGTGATGCTGAACCGGGTGAAGCTCATTTTGTTTCCGACTCGAAACATTTGCTTTTTTATCTGGAAATTACATGACTGATGAGTTTCGCCTCGGGCATTTGAAGGATGCTTAATTCTTCCCAAGCAGCATTTTTTTTTTTTTCCAGTGAAGGGCGCTTTGTTGTGGGGAGGCGGTCAGTGTGGGGGGGCAGAGTCCTCTATGGGCTCAGGCTGAGCCAACAAAGCACTTTGGTTAAAGAAATAGTTCCACATTAAAGAAAACACATGTTCAGATTGATTCTTCTCTCATGTCTGGACTGTAAATATGAAGCCAGCAGCCTTTAGCTTTGCTTAGCTTAGCTTAGCTTGGCTTAGCATAAAGACTGGAAGCGAAGAATCAGCTGCCTGCTTCTGTCCAAAGGGGACAAAATCCACCAACCAGCAGCTCTGCAGCTCACAGACAAACATGTCGTGTTTGTTTAACCTGATTGAATGATGTTTGTTTTCAGTCGTCTCATCTGACTCGTTTCTCTAAATGTTGAACGATCTGTTTAAAGTTTCTGCTGTGAACACATGAATCAGGCTGGAGGCTGCAGGCAGACATCGTACTCTGAGTGAAACAGATGAAATATGATGTTTCATGTTTCCTCAGACTGCTTTCTGGTCGTATTCGGGGGTCGTTTCTCGAGGACGGAGCTGCGATGCTGCTGCTGATCATGTGACTCGGAGCAGAAGGCGAAACAAGCAGGATTAAATGAAAATGTGAGTAAATGATGTGGCCAGTGAAAGTCTGGCCTGAGGCGCCGAACGTCCCTGATTACACCGCCGCAGTGGTGAAAGGTGTAATATTGGCTAAACAGAAACTTCTTTCTACGACTCAAATATCTTCATTTCAAATAAATCAAACTTGTGAGCAGGAAGTTAAACTCTCCCGGCTCTTTCCCCGCAGCTATCAGCGTTACTAATCCTTTTTGTGCCTCTCTTGTTGTGCTGTTCAAAGCGGCGGCGGGGATAACATCACTTCATTGACGATCGGCAGTCCCGGCTTGTCAATTAGACCTTGTGGAGGGCTAATCTCCTGCAGGCCTGCTCGGGGCTTCACTGGTCTGAAGGGAGAGAAAAGCAGGCTGCTTTAATGCCGTCTAATGACGTTATGGGAGGAATAGCCCCATGCCGCTGGGAACCTGATAATCCCACTTTGTTCCTTTTGGATTTGTTCATAAAACCCTCCTCCTCCCCCCTCCCCGTTGCTGATCCACTTGCTGTTGCGGTGACACAATGGAGCCCCCGCCGGCGGGCCCCGTCCACCTCTTACTCTCCTAAGCGCTCTCTCATTTGTCGGGCCGCGGCCGGGGGCGCGCACCGTATTATTTTCTCCTCAATTAGCAGAAAAGGCTTGTGTTGATCACTTCCTCCACGAAGGTGAGCGAACATTCCTGGAGGCCGCGTTCACGCGGGTCATTAGGGGGGTTATCAGTGCTGAGCTGTGCTGGAGAGCAGCGACAGGAGGGGAAACGTCCCCCTTTGGACGTGAACGTCGTGGACACGGGGAGGAAATCACATTCCTCGCTGAGCGCCGTGCCAGGATTCGCTCCAAACCCGCCTCCTCCCACCTGAACCTGCGCTGAAAGCCCCGATTAGGGTTTCATGTCACGTCCGTTTGGCGGTGGGATGCGGGCCGATAGTCGCCGGCCCTCCAGAGCTCCTCCCTCCTCTTTCAGCCTCATTATGGCGTCTCCTGTTTTTTTTGGGGGGGGGGGATTTGATGAACCTGTCCTCCCATTTCCGCCGGACTAAACTCTGCCAAATCCTTCAATCCAGGAGCCCCCCTCCCCCCAACTCCACGTCCCCTCTGCAGAGGAGGACGGAGGGTGTGGGGGGGCAGGAGAGGTGAGAGCTGAGACCAGGATCAGGGACTGAGAGCGGGGGTCAAAGTCTGATACCGACAAAGAAAACGACGAAGAAATGAGAATAAACCACTTCGACCAGCTGGAGCGGACCATCTAAACCTCCACTCTGGACTCTGGAACGCAGGATTTTGGGGGTGAGAGCAGAAGCTGATCACATGTTGAACCTCACACCGCTGCACGCGTCGTCTTCTCATGGCTCACCTGGACAGGTGACACTAACAGTAACAACGCCATCAGCACCTGCAGCCATTAGAGCGCGACAGAGCTCAGATGGACAGAACATCCAGCGTACCAGAGCGTGCTGTCCCAGAACAAGAATTCATCTGCTTTATTCGTCCGTCTTGAAGAAATCTGACCGTGTCTCAGACATTAACTTGATGCAGATGCTGAAATATGATGTCGTAAGTCCTCACAGGTGAAAGCAGGGACAGACTTTCCCTTTTTATCTCACATGTAAACCAATGAAATGAAGGATTTTTAACCATTTTTGTAACCATGAAGAAATTTGTTGATCCTGTAAAACCACCAGTCAAACACTTTTTACAGTGGAATTTTTACTCAAATACTGTACTTGTAGTACTTGTGTGTATGTGTACTACGTTTATCTGACAACTTTAGTTACTTTACAACTTAAGATTCTTTCAAACAAAACAATGAAAATGAAAATGTACGATTTCAGCTGAAACACTTAGTCGATCAATAACAGAAAATGAATCAGTCAAGTCTTGTTTTAACGGTTTATTGATCTCTGCTGTGGAATCATTGATGTTTGATTGGCTGCTTTTCCTCTCAATGATCTCAATGATCTGAATGTGTTTGGAATCATGTGGAGCTTTGGACTGTTGGACCAAACAAACCTGGAGAAGGAGTCACTTTGGGCTCATTGTGACAGGAGACACAATGATCTACAGAGACCAGAGACAAGAGGACAACAGACACAGAGACACACTGATCTACAGAGACCAGAGGACAACAGACACAGAGACACACCGATCTACAGAGACCAGAGACAAGAGGACAACAGACACAGAGACACACTGATCTAAAGACCAGAGACAAGAGGACAACAGACACAGAGACACAATGATCTACAGAGACCAGAGGACAACAGACACAGAGACACACTGATCTACAGAGACCAGAGACAAGAGGACAACAGACACAGAGACACAATGATCTACAGAGACAAGAGACAAGAGGACAACAGACACAGAGACACAATGATCTACAGAGACCAGAGACAAGAGGACAACAGACACAGAGACACACTGATCTACAGAGACCAGAGACAAGAGGACAACAGACACAGAGACACAATGATCTACAGAGACCAGAGGACAACAGACACAGAGACACAATGATCTACAGAGACCAGAGGACAACAGACACAGAGACACAATGATCTACAGAGACCAGAGACAAGAGGACAACAGACACAGAGACACACTGATCTACAGAGACCAGAGACAAGAGGACAACAGACACAGAGACACACTGATCTACAGAGACCAGAGACAAGAGGACAACAGACACAGAGACACAATGATCTACAGAGACCAGAGACAAGAGGACAACAGACACAGAGACACAATGATCTACAGAGACCAGAGGACAACAGACACAGAGACACAATGATCTACAGAGACCAGAGGACAACAGACACAGAGACACAATGATCTAAAGAGACCAGAGGACAACAGACACAGAGACACAATGATCTAAAGAGACCAGAGGACAACAGACACAGAGACACAATGATCTACAGAGACCAGAGACAAGAGGACAACAGACACAGAGACACAATGATCTACAGAGACCAGAGGACAACAGACACAGAGACACAATGATCTACAGAGACCAGAGACAAGAGGACAACAGACACAGAGACACAATGATCTACAGAGACAAGAGGACAACAGACACAGAGACACAATGATCTAAAGAGACCAGAGGACAACAGACACAGAGACACAATGATCTCCAGAGACCAGAGGACAACAGACACAGGAGACACAGTAATCTGATGATGGTACTTCTGTTCAGAAGTATTTTCATTGCTGAATTGTTTGTTTTATTTTCTAAATGTCCTCTGTTGTCCTCGTCCTCTTGAATAAATGAAACATGGTGTTTGTGATTCGAGCTCTGCAGAGCTGGACCGGCCGTGCTGTCCTCTCCGGTCTCAGCGGGCTCGGTTGGACGAGTCGCTTTCTTCTCTTCAGAGACTCTTTTGTCTCGGCGTGTCGGGGACGGGGCGACTCTCACCCTCGGGTGCCAAGAAAGACTCAGAGAAGAGAAAGACAGATGGCTGCTTGCTTTAAAATCAGTCCTCAGTGGCTCGAGACGCCATCGTGGCGCGTTCGCGGTCCTGCTGGAGTCACAGGAAGCAGATGCAGCCACATATGCTTTTCCCTGTTTAGTGGAGACGAAGGAGGACACGGAGCAGGGTGGACACTTCTGATCCCCGAGGTCGGCCCACTCGGATCTGTTTGTTTCCATCATAGTGGACAGCAGAGGTGAGGAGGGCCGTACCAGTACACTCCAGTACACTCCAGTACACTCCAGTTCTGGATTGATTTGCACCAGAGCCTCTTGCTGTAAAGAAGAAGAAGAAGAATCAGAGGGACAATCCCCTTTATTCGTCACACATATCATGCCCAACACGCCATGCACTGGTGAAATTTAACTTCCGCCTTTAACCCATCCTGGTCGTCCTTCCTCCGCGGCAGACCAGGAGCGGTGGGCTGCCATCCAACCGGCGCCCGGGGACCCAGTTCCTTTGTCACCATTGGTCAGGTGGTGATCTTCTTGCATGTTTTTAGTGGGGGTATATTTTATGGAGGATACCCCACGGGGAGAACATGCAAACTCCACACAGACCACACAGGCCTTTTTCCTCAAGCAGCAGGCACCGAAGGCATGGTGGAGGACACACCCCCGGTGCCCGCAGCGAGAATCGAACCCGGGACCTTCTTGCTGTGAGGCGACAGTGTTGCCACCGTGCCACCCAAAGTCCAGCAGTGAAGAAGTTTTCAGATCTTAGAAATACAACAGTGTACAAATACTGTGTTACTAGTAAAAGTCCTGCATTCAAAGGTTAGTGAAGTAAAAAGTACAAGATTAACACTAACTTCTCAGGTCAGTGGAGCAGAAGAGAACGTGGAAGTACTTAAGCAGAGTACAAGTACAGTAGCTGAGTAAATGTACTTCGTTATGCTCACAGTAACTGCTGGTTTTTAACTCGTCCTCAGGCGTCCTCAGGCATCCTCGGGTGTCCTCAGGCGTCCTCGGGTGTCCTCAGGAGCTGGAGGAGACCAAAAACAGAATGAAGACAGACAGTATTCTACCTAAATTCACCAGGTGACATAAAAAACCGTCCAATCAGAGCTAATCGAATACCTAAGCAGGAAGTCAGTGCAGCATCACAAGCTGTGACACGTCTCCCAAAGACAACAGTCTGACGTTCTGACAGGAGGGATTCTGGGTTTGGTTGACAGTCATGGTTTTCATGGGAGGAGAAACTTCCCAGTGGCCCTGAAAGCCCCGTCAGTGGAGGCACGGCGGCTGCTTTTAGCCCTCAAGCCTGTTAGCGAGTTAAACAGCGACGGCGCGGCTCGAAAATGAAGCTTTGTGGGTGAAAACTGAGGGATCGTCTTTCAGCCTCTGCTGGAGGGACACGCATGAAGCACTGCAGGCACGTCCCCCATCTGTCCATTGTCTTCTTCTGTTAGAGGTTCCCAAACCAGAGACCAGCACCAGGCCTCCGAGGAAACCACATGCATCATCGTCGTCATCATCGTCATCATCGTCATCATCGTCATCATCGTCATCATCGTCATCATCGTGGGGTATCATCCTCTGCTGCGGATCCTTCTTATTCAACAGTTTCTGAGCACACTGACGCTTTGTGTTTGAGTGCAGTACAATCTGAGTGTCTGCAGGTACATTTACTGAAGTACTGTACTCATTCACTGTATTTCCTCTCATTCTGCTTCTCTTCACTGCACATTCATCTTTGACCTTCATCAGGAGTCTGTGTTCCCATCACACAACTTCACACCTCTTTACTGACCCTTCAGATACATCTTCCTCTTTACATGCACTTTACCTGTTTACACCTGTGTGTGTGTGTGTGTGTGTGTGTGTGTGTGTGTGTGTGTGTGTGTGTCAGTCACAGTAATATGTATGAATGTGCTTTACCTTCTCTGGTTTTCACCTGTTTGAAGGAAGATTGAGTCTTATGAACCTCACAGGTGACTTGCGTGCAGCTGTACTTAACTTAACTTAACTTAACTTAACTTAACTTAAACTCATTAAAGACCCTCGGCGCCTCCACGCTGCAGCCTTCAGAGGATGTAGCGACGGCTTTATTTCTGGTGTCATGAGACGTTTTTGAGGCTGTTTTTCTTTCTTTCTCCTCCTGCGCCTCCTTCCTTTAACTCCCTCCTTCTCTTTCTCTTCTCCAACACCTGCAGAGCCTCAGGGCCGATCTGTCGTCCACCGCTAACTCCAAACACACCAGCCTGTCACACACACACACACACACACACACACACACACACACAGCAGGAAGTGAAGATGTGTGACACCTCAAGTGTTTTTCCAGAGGTCAAAACATCCAGGAATCAACATCAGGTTGTTTCCCATCAGTTTGTTGACTTCAGGTTTTACTCTCGACGTCCTTCATCCACAAAATACACTTTTAATGCCACCAATTTCTGTCGTTTTGTGTATTTTTGTGTGTTTCTGTTGGACTCTTTCATGTCAAAACAAACACACAAAGAGCTGCTATTGAAAAGGAAGGAGTACAAATACCACAGTGTACAAATACAACGCTGCAAGTGAAAGTCCTGCACTCAGAATATGACTAACAGGTCTTTATTATGCACAATGGAGCAATTATTGATGATTAATGTGTTCATGTCTGGGTACGTTAATCTATGAAAATGCATCGGAATTCATGCAAAGTAACTAAAGCTGTTAAATAATAATGATAATAATAATAATAATAATGAAGTACAAAGTACAGTATTTCCCTCTGAAATGTAGTGGAGAAAAGTATAAAGTACCTCAAAATTGTGCAGTACTTGAGTACATAGTTACTGCTGATGGACCCACATTCCAAACAGTAGCAGTAAATATGACTTCAGCAGGATGTGAGAGGGTATTTATTAGATCTGTTATAATCAATCAATCAATCAATCAATCAATCGATGACATCGAGCCTGAGTCACATGAGCAGGTGTGTTGCAGACAGCTGGTTTCATGAACTGTTCCTCTCGGTTCAGTTGAGTCAGATGTGAGGAGCTGAGGATGAATTTGATCTGAGGCTGATTTGTCTTATCTTATCTTATCTTATCTTATCTTATCTTATCTTATCTGTGTGGACGAATCATCTGCTCTCAGGAAAACAAGACGCTCTTCATGAACAGCACAAACACTGACCCCAGTCCAGCTGGTGACCTTTAACCTGTGATAATATTTGGCCTCTGGGAAATGATGTTTAAATGCCTCCGCGTGTTTGATGGGGGGGGGGGGGGGGGGGCGTGGTGGAGGGCGGGGTTAGTGTAGATGTGTGCGGTTTGTGTGTAGATGTGGATGTCGGGTTGACAGGACATGAATCTGCATCTACGTACCAAACATAAATATTTATCAATGGAGGAATTAGAAATGACTAATCATGTGTACATTTGAATTATAATTAGTGTGTGTGTGTGTGTGTGTGTGTGTGTGTGTGTGTGTGTGTGTGTGTGTGTGTGTGTGTGTGTGTTTGCGCGCGCGCCCACTTCCTGGTGACGTTGATGGGAACTGAACCCTGCTCAGTTACCCACAACCCCTCACTCCTCCTCCTCCTCCTTCAGCTTTGACACCTCAGCTGTTCAGCAGGCTGCTGAGAGGAAGGTGTGTGTGTGTGTGTGTGTGTGTGTGTGTGTGTGTGTGTGTGTGTGTGTGTGTGTGTGTGTGTGTGTGTGTGTATGTGTGTGTGTGTGTGTGTGTGTGCTGGGGGGGGGGGGGGTTGATAATGAAGCTAGCATGTTGTCACCACACACTCAGGGCCTTCCGTGTGTGTGTGTGTGTGTGTGTGTGTGTGTGTGTGTGTGTGTGTGTGTGTGTGTGTGTGTGTGTGTGCATGTGAGTGAGTGACAGAGAACACAACTCATCTCCATACTCCAACATAGAGTCAGTTTACCCCCCAATCAGTCACATCCTCCAAACACACACAAATAGTCACACATCTATGACATGAATCTACACACACACACACACACACACACACACACACACACACAAACTGATGACCATGAGTGGGAAGTGCTTTTCCTCTGCGAAGAACTGCACTCACGTACAAATTTGAGGTCTATTTATTGTATTTTATTGTATCAGTTCTGCAGGTTCAGGTTATCAATATAAAATCTAATCACTGCATTATATCACAGTATTCTTATTAATATTATGTAAGACACAGTTTTATTGGTCCCTGTGGTAAATACACAAACTATGATCCAGTAACATTTTGTACAGTGGATTATTGTCATGGATCATTCTGCATCATACTTTTGGTCTGTCCTTTTTCCACTTAAACAGCTGATGACACACACACACACACACACACACACAGTCAGAGAGGTATTTCCACCCTCACCACTCCATCATCACACACACTCACACACACACACACACACACACACACCCTGATCAGTTACAGTTCACTTGTGATTTCTGTCCTGATGACTGATCGGTGTCTCTGTATGATGTCATAAATCAATCACTGTCTCACTGTCAGGCGGACGATTGGCTGGTCTCACAGTGAATGAACGATCCTCATTCCAGTCATTCACACCTGTCCAGTGCTGGTGGACCAATCAGAAACCAGAGTAAGAGAGATGTTCTGACCCAGCTGATGGTCTTCAGCTCTGATGATTCTTCTGCAGGAACAATAAGTGTTCACCTGAAGGCTGCGCTCAACACCACGCAGGACTCCTGTCACTCCACACATTCACAACAGCTGTGTGTGCGCAGGTGTGTGTGTGTGTGTGTGTGTGTGTGTGTGTGTGTTTGTGTGTTGATTAGAGGCCTTCAATCATGCTGAGAAATGGAAATCATCTGAGAACTGATGCTTCCTCCGGCTGCAGTGTGTGCGCGTGTGTGCGTGAATGTGGGGATGAAAAATGTCCCCCTGCAGCTGCAAAGGTTCCGGTATTTGTAAAATGCAAGCTGTGATTGTGTGTGTGTGTGTGTGTGTGTGTGTGTGTGTGTGTGTGTGTGTGTGTGTGTGTGTGTGAGTGTGTTGGCATGAAGCGGATGTATAGGTTGTGTGTGTGTCCCGCAGGTGTAAGGATGTACACTGGAGGTGTTGGTGGGCGGGGTGATAGATGTGTGTTTGTGTGTGTGTTTTTCAGGATGTATATAAGTGTGTATGTGTGTTTTTGCACCTTTCAGCTGTGTGTATGTGTGATTGTGTGTGTGTGTGTGTGTGTGTGTGTGTGTTTGCCCCGATAGACTGTGGATGTGTGTCACACTGCTGCCGTCAGCAGCTGAGGCAGCAGCTCCCTACCCCCCCCCACCCCCCCCCCACACACACACACAGGTTGCTGGTTCAGTTCTGGGCTCTGTGGAGCCTTTGAGCCTGTGGTTGGAGCTGAAAGAGTCGCTGTAATGGGACAGCAGATGCTAACAGTTTCCCTCTGCTTTCAGTCTTTGTGCTAAGCTAGGCTAAACACGTCCTCTGTGCCGCGCACACAGAGATCAGACTGATCAAGATTCTGGTCCAGCTCTGGATGAGACCAACAAAAATATTACACCAACGCTTATAACAATAAAAAAAAACCACTTATTTTGATTGATTATTCTGAGAAATTAGTTTATTTTTATTTCACAAAAGAAGACAACGTTGTCCAAGTTTGAATCAGCTGTAAAGATCACTGATATCTGATCAACATGATGCGTCTGAGCGGACACTTGACGCCGTCGTTTATCCTGAAACGACCTGAAACATCGGTACACCTTCTCTCTGGAGTCGTTTCCTCACGGTGACACTTGAAGACAGATTTCGTCTCGCTGACTGAAGCAGGTTCAACAGAGTCTGTGATGTTTGGACGCTGCTGCTCCTCAGGGCAGCGGTGAGACGTTAGCGTGCTGAAGTCAAAGCGCTAACGTAGCGTGGAGATCCCAGCTGAGCCTCCCTGCAGACAGAGCAGAGCCGCTTCAGCAAACACTGACTCATATGTTCAGAAGTTGAGATGACAAATCATATTAATACCCCCCCCCCCCCCCCCCCAAAAAAAAAAAAAAAAAAAACAAAAAAAAACTTGCTAATGATAGCAAACAGGCCCTGCTTGTCTGCTTGGCTGCAGATCTGCAGCCGTTTGCCACCACTGATTCTCATCGTACCATCTCTCTCTGAAAGTGAGAAGTTGATTGGCTGTCAACAACTTTCCACATTTCTCCCTTTTCTCTTTTTTCTGCATCCACACTGTTCTCCTGCAGCCTAATTAACACTAAATGTGCCACCGGGCAAATGCAGAGCGCATGGCAATATTTGATTACATGAACAATAAATTACCATCAACAACACGCTCATGGAACACGTTGGAAATAGTGACAATGATAATTATGTACAGTTAAAACCACAGAGTCAGAGGGGGCGGGGAGGACAGGTAGAGCGGTAACACCGTGCTGGCTGTTATCATAATCACCCTTAACGAGGAATCTGCAGGCTCTGCCAGGTCGTCTGCCGGCCAATTATACATGCGCGTCAACAACACCTGAAGAGACGGCGCACACGAGATAATGAGCCGCAGGATGAGCTGACACTTTATTAACTGCATGAACCTGGAAAAGTGCAGTAAGCAGACAAAGCAGAGCAGAGCGAAACGCATCGAGCGACTCAGGCTCCTGTCAGTGAAGTGGTGAACGTGTTCATTCATTCATTCATCACTCTGAACGAAGCACTGCTGCTTACTCAGTACCCGCCGAGCAGCACCTGGCGCGTCCCTTCAGCGCGGACTCCCATTGGTTGCTGCTGGCTGTGGACGTGACGCAGAGATGAAGACGTATTCAGTGATGTGAAAGTCTTTAAGCTTCAGCTCAGTTCATGGAATCACCTGAAGTTTTGGAGATCAGATGTAAAGAATTCACCTGCACATGAGCACGTTTTGTTCTGTCAAAGGGCCAATAGCAGAGAAGAACAGCGACCACCAACACGCTCGATCCGTCAAACGTCGTCTGGAGCCACAGCGACGTCCAGCTGCCGACGCGTTAACCAGGCGTAACCAGGCTTAGAGCCGATCAACGAATCCGCGAGTTCGACTGAGCGACGCTCGAAGCAGCAGAAGACCTCAGCGATCGATCGAAGTCGTCCAGGCGCCATTCAGTATCAACTTCCCTTTTTTTTTTTTTTTGGTGGGAGCTGACATCTTCAGGGTCACCTGGCAGCATCACCTGTAGCTGCTCACCCACGCATGTGCGTAAAACTGGACGCTTTTCAAAATAAAAGCACCACAGTTGTATCCGCACAGCGACGCCCTGAGAGCCTGAAAATGACTAAAATAGACTGAATTTAAAACGACTTCCAGTGAACGACAGAAAAAGATTGACCTCCATGGTTCAGAGGAGGACTCTCCTTCTTCCTCTTCTTCTTCTTCTTCTCCTTCTTCTTCTTCTTCTTCTGTCTCTTTTATTCTATTTTATTCTTTCTTTCTTTTTCTTTTTCATCGTATCTCTTTCTCTTTCATTTTTCTCTCTGTTTCTCTCTATTTTTGTTTCCCACCACTCTTCTTCCTCCGGGCGTCACTTCTTTTTCGTCACGCTCTCCTCTTCCTCTTCTTCCTCACCTTTCATTCTATTTTTATCAGTCTTCCTCCACTCTCACCCTTCATCTCTCTCTCTCTCGCTCTCTTCTCGTTTCATTCCCAACACATTTTTTCTTCCTTGTTTCTGTTTTTACTCCTCATTTTCTTTTTCATTCAAGACTCCATCTTTTCTTTTATCTCTTTTCTTCCCATCTTTTCCTTCCATCTTTCCTTTCCATTTTTTCTTCTTATCTTTTCTTCCCATCTTTTCTTTCCACCTTTTCTTTCCATCTTTTCTTTCCATCTTTTCTTTTTATCTTTTCTTTCCATCTTTTCTTTCCATCTTTTCTTTCCATCTTTTCCTTCCATCTTTTCTTTTTATCTTTTCTTTCCATCTTTTCTTTCCATCTTTTCCTTCCATCTTTTCTTTTTATCTTTTCTTTCCATCTTTTCTTTCCATCTTTTCCTTCCATCTTTTCTTTTTATCTTTTCTTTCCATCTTTTCTTTCCATCTTTCCTTTCCATTTTTTCTTCTTATCTTTTCTTCCCATCTTTTCTTTCCACCTTTTCTTTCCATCTTTTCTTTCCATCTTTTCTTTTTATCTTTTCTTTCCATCTTTTCTTTCCATCTTTTCCTTCCATCTTTTCTTTTTATCTTTTCTTTCCATCTTTTCTTCCCATCTTTTCCTTCCATCTTTTCTTTTATCTCTTTTCTTCCCATCTTTTCTTTCCACCTTTTCTTTCCATCTTTTCCTTCCATCTTTTCTTTTTATCTTTTCTTTCCATCTTTTCTTTCCATCTTTTCCTTCCATCTTTTCTTTTTATCTTTTCTTTCCATCTTTTCTTCCCATCTTTTCTTTTTATCTTTTCTTTCCATCTTTTCTTTCCTTTGTCATCTCTTCTTTTTCTTCCAGCGCGCCTCTTTTTAATCTCTCCTGCTGCCTTTTGTTTCTCTTTTCTCACCATCTTTTCTTTTTTTTCTGGATAAATTCACACCTTTCCGACGTCACACCTTTTGTTTTCATCTCCCCTCATCCTCAGCAGTCCTGCTTCCTCTTTTTTCCTTCCTTCCTTTCTTTCCTTCACTTTGTGTTTCATCCTTTCTGCCCTCTTTATTCTTGCCATCAGTTGTTTTTTCTCCTCTTCCTCAGACTTTTCATCCTCCTTTCTTTCTCAGCTCTTCTGACTGACGTCATTCTTTGTTTGCATTCGGTCTTTTTCTTCCTCATCACCTTCTTCATCTCACAGCTTGCAGCCTCCATTTTGCCCCTTTAGTAGCAGAGGGAGTAACAGTGTTCTGTATTGATTCGGATGACGTGCCGTGATCTGATCACTTTGAACTGATTGGCGCTGCTCTCGTTAATCAAAGAGTTCAGATGGAGGGAAATATTCAAACACTCAGTCGTATTTCAGTGTCACAAACATCCATCGTCGTTCAGCCAGAGAGAGATTTTCTGTGCTTCACAGTGTTTTATTGTCTAGCAGACGCGGCTCACAGTCGGGCTCCTGACCTTCAGACTTCTTCCAGCTTTTATCGTCCGACACTTTGAGTTTGTGTCTTTCCTGTTTCGACACGACGGCGCTGCTGAAGTTTGGGTGGAGGAACCCGCCCGAGCACCATCACCATCGACGCCTGTGGGATGGACTGGAGCGCCGACATCACCAACATCGGTGCTGGACCTCGGCGACGCTTTAACTTCTGCTGTTCTCAGTTCATTTTGTTGCCAGTGCTCGTGTACTTTTAGCCACATGTTGTACATATTTTTATCAGTTCTTTCTTATTTCTTACGGCAGCGCTTCTTTTATTTTCTTTTATTTATTCTGATTAAAACATTAGAACATTTGTTCACTTTCTGTGTGTGCAGCGCTGACGAGGCTCCAGCTGCTTGTCACTGAGCGTCTGTACTTGTGATGGAGTGTTTTGTGGTGCTGTCGTACATCAGTTCGGAGCTCAGGTGTCCACATACTTTTGGCACCTCCTCTCGTGGATCCTTTCAGAGAGAACCTCCATCTTCTTCCTCCTCAGTGCGCTTTCTGCTCCGTCTCTCTCTTCACCAACACGTTTTCAGCTCCTGTCTTTCTTTTCTCTCTCTTCTGACACATTTTGCCTTCCCTCTCTCTTCTGTCAGGACACACACACACACACACACACACGCACACAGCGGAGGTGAAGTCGAGAGGCTTGTCTTAGCGTGCCATCTGTCCTCGGCGCTGACGTTGGCTCTAATTACTGCGTCTCCCCTGGCTAATGCTGCCTCATTAGGCCGCCGGAGCATGTGCAGCCGACACAAGCGCCGCCGAGAATTTGCACCAGGAAACGCGAGCTCGAGCCATTATGGGATCAGGAAATCTGTCTGGTGCGACAGGCAATTCACACCAGCGGCTAAACGCTCATTTTGCTTCTCTCCCTCTCTCTCTTTAATCCTTCCTCTCTCTGTCATGCTCTCTCGCTCCTCTCGTCTGGCTTTGGAAATCATTTTCGGAGGCCCGAGTCCAAGCACCAAAACAAAGGAGTCAAGAAGGAGTCCTGCTCCAAGAGGGACGGAGACGCACATGAATTCAGCAAACAGCCTGATACCACAACAGAATCTCTGCTCAGACCCAGCAGCTCATGTCTGTGACCAGAGAATCCAGCTGACTCCATGACTCACAGTGGACACAACAATTCAGTTTCCGTCAGGAGAGATAAAGAAGTGTGTGCGCATGTCTACTGAAACACTGAGGACAGGTTCAGATGTCTCCAGATGTCTCCAAATGTCTCCAAATGTCTCCAAATCGGACACGTATGAGACTGCAGCAGAGGTTCAGGCACTGAAAGCAGACCACACAACTGAGTACAGTTAGCTGAAGCTACGCTAACGCTTGGCCTGTAATGCTACATTACTGCTGTATGCAGTGAGCTAGTTAGCTGGTCATGCTAACGTTTGCGTGTTGGAGCTGATGAACGTTTTTTTGGTTCTGTACAGTTTGTGTTTTTGGTTTAAAGGCTGGAAAAATGCTGCTAACAGTTTGGTTCCTGTCTTTTTTCTATGTTTTGTTGCTGTTTCATGGATACGAATATGCTTCAATGTTTGGAGTGATCGAACGTCAGCTCGATTAGCAGCTGCTGCCTCCATCATTTGGTCCTTTTAGTGTTTATTATGCGTGTTTTTCTGCCTTTTTGACAGACGCGGGACAGACGGGACAGGCCGACGGAGAGGACGGACTGATGTCTGAAGGTGGGACGTTACGGTGCGGCCTGAAGGCTCGACGTGCAGCAGCTGCAGGCGTGCGTTGGTCTCCGCCTTGCTCTCAAGGCGACTTCACACCTGCCGCCATCCGCACGTCAGTCATGCTCTGAATGGGAGCTCTGTGGCTTCACTGCAGGCGCTGCAGGAGTTTTAGGACACAAATCATTCTGATGACACCACCCATGGCTTGTGGGACCCTTTCAGGTATCGGCTCATGACGTGTAGAAGAATTCGATAATTTCACCGTTTCCACCGTTAGAAATTCAATTGAATATGTGAGAATTTGTTTTCGTCTGGCTTCATGCTTCGAGCCTGCAGGTCGGCCTCACGGGGGACAAATCAACACCTGCCAAAGCCAAACGCTGTTTCCAGTTTGTAAATGAAGCTTTTGGAGCTTCTTCTATTTTAAAAGCGGCTTCATGAGCAGAGTGTTTTTGCGGCTGTCTGTCGAGTGAGACGTGAGTCCCTGCAGCTCTTCACATGAATCATCTGACAAACTGCGAGATAAAGATCTAAAGCCTTTATCTCGTGTCTGTGTTGCGGTTTGCTCGCTCTGACAGCAGTAAATCTGTGGAAATCTATAATTGCTGTTTTTCAGCGACAGACGTCTGGTGTCAGTAACTGTAAACGCTGTCTGAGGTCTTTGTTTATCAGAGATGTTCACGACAAGCGCTGCGGCGACTGGTTAACCAGAAACACAACAAAAGAGCAGGAGAGCAGGAGAGGTTTATGACCCGACGGCAGATCAGAGGAGAGACGGGCTCAGGAGGAGAGGTGTTAGTCATGTGATCCAGGAGTCGCGTCTCAGCTTTTCGTACGAGCACACGCACATTTATTCGAGTGACATTAAGCTCCGGAGCTGCCGTGTGCGGCGTTTAAGATATATTCAACACTTCAGGTTATTCTGAGTGTTTACTGGGTTTTAAACGAGGGGCAACAGGTTTCAAATCAAACCCACAGAAATCTGAACAAACAGACACCAAACAGAACGTCTCTGCTGCGAGATGTGAAACAGCTGAAAGAAGAGAAGAAGAAGAACTCACACCATCGTCACGTTCAGCTTCGGACAGAACGCGACTGGAGTGACAAGAAGCCGCCTCGCAGCAGCTCAGAGGGGGCCGTCTTTGAGGCAGCGTCCGCTTCTTCCTGAGACATTCCGGATGTTTCCATGGGATGTGAGCACTGAGCTGACCTTTTCAGGAAGAGAGGAAGTGAAGAAGAAGAAGCGATCAACATGATGAACGTTGTCATTTACCTCACACAGGGTCAGACGGACGTTTTGAAGTACTCCTGCGTACTTTCTGAGTACTTTCTGAGTACCTAGAAGATGAAAATTCTAATTGAATCACGGACTATCTTCCATTTTTGCACAACACAAACAGCTCAGCCAAAAAGACCACGATAACACCTCTCTGCATCAAGAAATACTCTCCTTGTGATTAGAAAGTATTCCCTCGGTGTCGTTTATCACATATGTTCGTTATCCCTCATGAAGAACTAATGGAGGTGGTTTGAAGACGATGGCCAACTAGGCTGCTGACCAACTCCTGCCTGTGCCAGAACTCGCTATACTGCACATGTATTTATGTATGAATTCACTTCTCAGCACTAAAATAACTATTGTCCGCTCGTTTTTTCTGTCTGGTTTCTGCAGCTTTGTGCTAATTTAACTGAACATTTCTCCATGAGAGCGTTCACGTCGGCCTGTTTTAACCACCTGAACCATCAGTGAGTTTAAGACCTGCATCAGTATCGTCTGATGATGTCTGTCCCTAAATGAGTGTGTGTCAATGAGCACACAGCAAATCTGCAGTCGGGTAATCTGTGAGAAAGACGAGCCTCGAACGTGAATCCAGCCGTGCCAGCGGGGAAACGTTTGGAGTGCAGAGAGAAGACTGTTTCCTCTTCCTCGATCACCTTGAGTCACTTCAATCAGATTATCATGAGCTCAAGCAGCTGACGGCAGGAGCTCTCCAAGAGACTGATGTGGATGAAGATATGAAACGGATCATTTGATAGATTTGAAGTTAATAACTAATATAAAAATATCATTAATTATTGTTCTGGAGCCAATTTCACTGTCAGATTTTAACTTTTGCAGACAAACTTCAATCCTTTACTAAGTACCTTAATGCAGTGATTAAAAACCCTTTAAATGATCTTAAAATGATGTTTTATATGATGATGTTGTTCTTTGTTGGAAGTCCAGCTCAGCAGATCTGAGGATCACTCTGACAGCGGACGGTCAGAGACCTCGACCCTGAAGCAGTTCAGCCAAACTGAAACATCCTCACCGATCGGCCAAACGCCCACACAGACGCTTGGTCCCAAAATCCTCCACGATCTGTCCCCACACTCCGCCGTCCACTCCGTCCCTACATCTGAACGGAAGGCCAAATCCAGACCGACGCCCACGCCGCCACGTCAGGCCAAACCGGGCCAAACTCCCACCGCCGCCGGCATCCTCGGGCCTCGGCCGCTTCCCACGTCCGACCACATCATCTGGGAGGAAGCTGGGCTCTTATCGCCGTCGTCTGTTCGGGTCAGACCTCAGACACCCACCACGAGAGGAGGGGACGCACAAATTATCCCTCCAAACGCTGAGAACAATGGAAATGTGCCGATCCAAAAATGTAAAAATCCCTGGAAAAACAAAAAAGACACCTACACTCATGATTAATGGTATGAAATTAACGCCGCTTGTAAAAAGAGATTTGGAAGATAAAATTTAAAATAGGCTGGAGGAGAAACTGGTGCCTGGAGGATGAAAAAGGAAGCAAAAGTTTTCCTTCCTGGTGCCTCTTCTTGCTAAATTTTAATGACATCTGATGCAGAAATGACGACAGTAAAAGCAGCCAGCGTCGATTCCCTGATTCATTACTTGTGTCTGCTTTAAATACCCTGACAAACAGTCATTTACGAGCTGTCCTGCGCTTTCCATCCGTCTATTTTTAGGAGAGATTCGGCGGCAGATGAATAAGACTTCTGCAGCAGGTGGAGGGTGAAATGTCGCCTCGAGGCCCGCTCGCTCAGATCGGGCTTTGTGCTGCGTTTCTTCGGGAAGAAGTGACTGGACGTTCGTCATTGTGTTTGCAGCCGGCCGTTGGCGAGCGGGAGCCAGTCCAGCCATCTTGTGTGGAAAATTTCGGACTGGGCACGAGCCGGCCATCTGCAGCTCCAGGCCTTCAGCAGCCAAACGCAGAAACACTTCAGCTACTGGAGGCTTCGGAGGAGGGAGGAAAGCAACAAGCACAAACGTCTCTCTTACATTCTGGAAGGACGCGATCGCAGAGTAATTACACTGACGGATGGAGACGAGGTTCTGCGACCTGGACGGCAGCGTCTCTGCTCTGCATGTCAAACAAAAATCCAAGAAGTCAACTTTTCACAAGCAGCCTGTTTTCAGCTTTTTCAGACGATCCAAGAGGCTTTTTAAAGAGTCTGTTCAGCTGAAGAAGGAGGACATGAAGGAACTCTTCATCCTTCAGTTCAGCACAAACACCTGGAGATACGAGCTTTTCACTGGACAGAAAAAAGTGTCATCTGTACAGTAACTATAAGCTGTCAGACAGATGTGAAGTAAAAAATACAGTATTTGCCTCTGAGATGTAGAAGAGGAGAAGTATAAAGTATCATTTGTTCAGTCCTGAGACAGTAAAATCAACCTTGACCTTTGACCTTTGACCTGAAGCTCCTCTGTCGCTGTTCTTAAATCATAAAAGAGAAACTGATCCTCTCCTGCAAACCGCTCTCAACACACCGCTGATTCACCGTCCCACCCCGACTTCCTGTTTC
>NC_135082.1:28310098-28315098 GCF_051107435.1 Chaetodon auriga
AACTCTCCCGGCTCTTTCCCCGCAGCTATCAGCGTTACTAATCCTTTTTGTGCCTCTCTTGTTGTGCTGTTCAAAGCGGCGGCGGGGATAACATCACTTCATTGACGATCGGCAGTCCCGGCTTGTCAATTAGACCTTGTGGAGGGCTAATCTCCTGCAGGCCTGCTCGGGGCTTCACTGGTCTGAAGGGAGAGAAAAGCAGGCTGCTTTAATGCCGTCTAATGACGTTATGGGAGGAATAGCCCCATGCCGCTGGGAACCTGATAATCCCACTTTGTTCCTTTTGGATTTGTTCATAAAACCCTCCTCCTCCCCCCTCCCCGTTGCTGATCCACTTGCTGTTGCGGTGACACAATGGAGCCCCCGCCGGCGGGCCCCGTCCACCTCTTACTCTCCTAAGCGCTCTCTCATTTGTCGGGCCGCGGCCGGGGGCGCGCACCGTATTATTTTCTCCTCAATTAGCAGAAAAGGCTTGTGTTGATCACTTCCTCCACGAAGGTGAGCGAACATTCCTGGAGGCCGCGTTCACGCGGGTCATTAGGGGGGTTATCAGTGCTGAGCTGTGCTGGAGAGCAGCGACAGGAGGGGAAACGTCCCCCTTTGGACGTGAACGTCGTGGACACGGGGAGGAAATCACATTCCTCGCTGAGCGCCGTGCCAGGATTCGCTCCAAACCCGCCTCCTCCCACCTGAACCTGCGCTGAAAGCCCCGATTAGGGTTTCATGTCACGTCCGTTTGGCGGTGGGATGCGGGCCGATAGTCGCCGGCCCTCCAGAGCTCCTCCCTCCTCTTTCAGCCTCATTATGGCGTCTCCTGTTTTTTTTGGGGGGGGGGGATTTGATGAACCTGTCCTCCCATTTCCGCCGGACTAAACTCTGCCAAATCCTTCAATCCAGGAGCCCCCCTCCCCCCAACTCCACGTCCCCTCTGCAGAGGAGGACGGAGGGTGTGGGGGGGCAGGAGAGGTGAGAGCTGAGACCAGGATCAGGGACTGAGAGCGGGGGTCAAAGTCTGATACCGACAAAGAAAACGACGAAGAAATGAGAATAAACCACTTCGACCAGCTGGAGCGGACCATCTAAACCTCCACTCTGGACTCTGGAACGCAGGATTTTGGGGGTGAGAGCAGAAGCTGATCACATGTTGAACCTCACACCGCTGCACGCGTCGTCTTCTCATGGCTCACCTGGACAGGTGACACTAACAGTAACAACGCCATCAGCACCTGCAGCCATTAGAGCGCGACAGAGCTCAGATGGACAGAACATCCAGCGTACCAGAGCGTGCTGTCCCAGAACAAGAATTCATCTGCTTTATTCGTCCGTCTTGAAGAAATCTGACCGTGTCTCAGACATTAACTTGATGCAGATGCTGAAATATGATGTCGTAAGTCCTCACAGGTGAAAGCAGGGACAGACTTTCCCTTTTTATCTCACATGTAAACCAATGAAATGAAGGATTTTTAACCATTTTTGTAACCATGAAGAAATTTGTTGATCCTGTAAAACCACCAGTCAAACACTTTTTACAGTGGAATTTTTACTCAAATACTGTACTTGTAGTACTTGTGTGTATGTGTACTACGTTTATCTGACAACTTTAGTTACTTTACAACTTAAGATTCTTTCAAACAAAACAATGAAAATGAAAATGTACGATTTCAGCTGAAACACTTAGTCGATCAATAACAGAAAATGAATCAGTCAAGTCTTGTTTTAACGGTTTATTGATCTCTGCTGTGGAATCATTGATGTTTGATTGGCTGCTTTTCCTCTCAATGATCTCAATGATCTGAATGTGTTTGGAATCATGTGGAGCTTTGGACTGTTGGACCAAACAAACCTGGAGAAGGAGTCACTTTGGGCTCATTGTGACAGGAGACACAATGATCTACAGAGACCAGAGACAAGAGGACAACAGACACAGAGACACACTGATCTACAGAGACCAGAGGACAACAGACACAGAGACACACCGATCTACAGAGACCAGAGACAAGAGGACAACAGACACAGAGACACACTGATCTAAAGACCAGAGACAAGAGGACAACAGACACAGAGACACAATGATCTACAGAGACCAGAGGACAACAGACACAGAGACACACTGATCTACAGAGACCAGAGACAAGAGGACAACAGACACAGAGACACAATGATCTACAGAGACAAGAGACAAGAGGACAACAGACACAGAGACACAATGATCTACAGAGACCAGAGACAAGAGGACAACAGACACAGAGACACACTGATCTACAGAGACCAGAGACAAGAGGACAACAGACACAGAGACACAATGATCTACAGAGACCAGAGGACAACAGACACAGAGACACAATGATCTACAGAGACCAGAGGACAACAGACACAGAGACACAATGATCTACAGAGACCAGAGACAAGAGGACAACAGACACAGAGACACACTGATCTACAGAGACCAGAGACAAGAGGACAACAGACACAGAGACACACTGATCTACAGAGACCAGAGACAAGAGGACAACAGACACAGAGACACAATGATCTACAGAGACCAGAGACAAGAGGACAACAGACACAGAGACACAATGATCTACAGAGACCAGAGGACAACAGACACAGAGACACAATGATCTACAGAGACCAGAGGACAACAGACACAGAGACACAATGATCTAAAGAGACCAGAGGACAACAGACACAGAGACACAATGATCTAAAGAGACCAGAGGACAACAGACACAGAGACACAATGATCTACAGAGACCAGAGACAAGAGGACAACAGACACAGAGACACAATGATCTACAGAGACCAGAGGACAACAGACACAGAGACACAATGATCTACAGAGACCAGAGACAAGAGGACAACAGACACAGAGACACAATGATCTACAGAGACAAGAGGACAACAGACACAGAGACACAATGATCTAAAGAGACCAGAGGACAACAGACACAGAGACACAATGATCTCCAGAGACCAGAGGACAACAGACACAGGAGACACAGTAATCTGATGATGGTACTTCTGTTCAGAAGTATTTTCATTGCTGAATTGTTTGTTTTATTTTCTAAATGTCCTCTGTTGTCCTCGTCCTCTTGAATAAATGAAACATGGTGTTTGTGATTCGAGCTCTGCAGAGCTGGACCGGCCGTGCTGTCCTCTCCGGTCTCAGCGGGCTCGGTTGGACGAGTCGCTTTCTTCTCTTCAGAGACTCTTTTGTCTCGGCGTGTCGGGGACGGGGCGACTCTCACCCTCGGGTGCCAAGAAAGACTCAGAGAAGAGAAAGACAGATGGCTGCTTGCTTTAAAATCAGTCCTCAGTGGCTCGAGACGCCATCGTGGCGCGTTCGCGGTCCTGCTGGAGTCACAGGAAGCAGATGCAGCCACATATGCTTTTCCCTGTTTAGTGGAGACGAAGGAGGACACGGAGCAGGGTGGACACTTCTGATCCCCGAGGTCGGCCCACTCGGATCTGTTTGTTTCCATCATAGTGGACAGCAGAGGTGAGGAGGGCCGTACCAGTACACTCCAGTACACTCCAGTACACTCCAGTTCTGGATTGATTTGCACCAGAGCCTCTTGCTGTAAAGAAGAAGAAGAAGAATCAGAGGGACAATCCCCTTTATTCGTCACACATATCATGCCCAACACGCCATGCACTGGTGAAATTTAACTTCCGCCTTTAACCCATCCTGGTCGTCCTTCCTCCGCGGCAGACCAGGAGCGGTGGGCTGCCATCCAACCGGCGCCCGGGGACCCAGTTCCTTTGTCACCATTGGTCAGGTGGTGATCTTCTTGCATGTTTTTAGTGGGGGTATATTTTATGGAGGATACCCCACGGGGAGAACATGCAAACTCCACACAGACCACACAGGCCTTTTTCCTCAAGCAGCAGGCACCGAAGGCATGGTGGAGGACACACCCCCGGTGCCCGCAGCGAGAATCGAACCCGGGACCTTCTTGCTGTGAGGCGACAGTGTTGCCACCGTGCCACCCAAAGTCCAGCAGTGAAGAAGTTTTCAGATCTTAGAAATACAACAGTGTACAAATACTGTGTTACTAGTAAAAGTCCTGCATTCAAAGGTTAGTGAAGTAAAAAGTACAAGATTAACACTAACTTCTCAGGTCAGTGGAGCAGAAGAGAACGTGGAAGTACTTAAGCAGAGTACAAGTACAGTAGCTGAGTAAATGTACTTCGTTATGCTCACAGTAACTGCTGGTTTTTAACTCGTCCTCAGGCGTCCTCAGGCATCCTCGGGTGTCCTCAGGCGTCCTCGGGTGTCCTCAGGAGCTGGAGGAGACCAAAAACAGAATGAAGACAGACAGTATTCTACCTAAATTCACCAGGTGACATAAAAAACCGTCCAATCAGAGCTAATCGAATACCTAAGCAGGAAGTCAGTGCAGCATCACAAGCTGTGACACGTCTCCCAAAGACAACAGTCTGACGTTCTGACAGGAGGGATTCTGGGTTTGGTTGACAGTCATGGTTTTCATGGGAGGAGAAACTTCCCAGTGGCCCTGAAAGCCCCGTCAGTGGAGGCACGGCGGCTGCTTTTAGCCCTCAAGCCTGTTAGCGAGTTAAACAGCGACGGCGCGGCTCGAAAATGAAGCTTTGTGGGTGAAAACTGAGGGATCGTCTTTCAGCCTCTGCTGGAGGGACACGCATGAAGCACTGCAGGCACGTCCCCCATCTGTCCATTGTCTTCTTCTGTTAGAGGTTCCCAAACCAGAGACCAGCACCAGGCCTCCGAGGAAACCACATGCATCATCGTCGTCATCATCGTCATCATCGTCATCATCGTCATCATCGTCATCATCGTCATCATCGTGGGGTATCATCCTCTGCTGCGGATCCTTCTTATTCAACAGTTTCTGAGCACACTGACGCTTTGTGTTTGAGTGCAGTACAATCTGAGTGTCTGCAGGTACATTTACTGAAGTACTGTACTCATTCACTGTATTTCCTCTCATTCTGCTTCTCTTCACTGCACATTCATCTTT
>NC_135082.1:28317598-28402598 GCF_051107435.1 Chaetodon auriga
GTGGATTATTGTCATGGATCATTCTGCATCATACTTTTGGTCTGTCCTTTTTCCACTTAAACAGCTGATGACACACACACACACACACACACACACAGTCAGAGAGGTATTTCCACCCTCACCACTCCATCATCACACACACTCACACACACACACACACACACACACACCCTGATCAGTTACAGTTCACTTGTGATTTCTGTCCTGATGACTGATCGGTGTCTCTGTATGATGTCATAAATCAATCACTGTCTCACTGTCAGGCGGACGATTGGCTGGTCTCACAGTGAATGAACGATCCTCATTCCAGTCATTCACACCTGTCCAGTGCTGGTGGACCAATCAGAAACCAGAGTAAGAGAGATGTTCTGACCCAGCTGATGGTCTTCAGCTCTGATGATTCTTCTGCAGGAACAATAAGTGTTCACCTGAAGGCTGCGCTCAACACCACGCAGGACTCCTGTCACTCCACACATTCACAACAGCTGTGTGTGCGCAGGTGTGTGTGTGTGTGTGTGTGTGTGTGTGTGTGTGTTTGTGTGTTGATTAGAGGCCTTCAATCATGCTGAGAAATGGAAATCATCTGAGAACTGATGCTTCCTCCGGCTGCAGTGTGTGCGCGTGTGTGCGTGAATGTGGGGATGAAAAATGTCCCCCTGCAGCTGCAAAGGTTCCGGTATTTGTAAAATGCAAGCTGTGATTGTGTGTGTGTGTGTGTGTGTGTGTGTGTGTGTGTGTGTGTGTGTGTGTGTGTGTGTGTGAGTGTGTTGGCATGAAGCGGATGTATAGGTTGTGTGTGTGTCCCGCAGGTGTAAGGATGTACACTGGAGGTGTTGGTGGGCGGGGTGATAGATGTGTGTTTGTGTGTGTGTTTTTCAGGATGTATATAAGTGTGTATGTGTGTTTTTGCACCTTTCAGCTGTGTGTATGTGTGATTGTGTGTGTGTGTGTGTGTGTGTGTGTGTGTTTGCCCCGATAGACTGTGGATGTGTGTCACACTGCTGCCGTCAGCAGCTGAGGCAGCAGCTCCCTACCCCCCCCCACCCCCCCCCCACACACACACACAGGTTGCTGGTTCAGTTCTGGGCTCTGTGGAGCCTTTGAGCCTGTGGTTGGAGCTGAAAGAGTCGCTGTAATGGGACAGCAGATGCTAACAGTTTCCCTCTGCTTTCAGTCTTTGTGCTAAGCTAGGCTAAACACGTCCTCTGTGCCGCGCACACAGAGATCAGACTGATCAAGATTCTGGTCCAGCTCTGGATGAGACCAACAAAAATATTACACCAACGCTTATAACAATAAAAAAAAACCACTTATTTTGATTGATTATTCTGAGAAATTAGTTTATTTTTATTTCACAAAAGAAGACAACGTTGTCCAAGTTTGAATCAGCTGTAAAGATCACTGATATCTGATCAACATGATGCGTCTGAGCGGACACTTGACGCCGTCGTTTATCCTGAAACGACCTGAAACATCGGTACACCTTCTCTCTGGAGTCGTTTCCTCACGGTGACACTTGAAGACAGATTTCGTCTCGCTGACTGAAGCAGGTTCAACAGAGTCTGTGATGTTTGGACGCTGCTGCTCCTCAGGGCAGCGGTGAGACGTTAGCGTGCTGAAGTCAAAGCGCTAACGTAGCGTGGAGATCCCAGCTGAGCCTCCCTGCAGACAGAGCAGAGCCGCTTCAGCAAACACTGACTCATATGTTCAGAAGTTGAGATGACAAATCATATTAATACCCCCCCCCCCCCCCCCCAAAAAAAAAAAAAAAAAAAACAAAAAAAAACTTGCTAATGATAGCAAACAGGCCCTGCTTGTCTGCTTGGCTGCAGATCTGCAGCCGTTTGCCACCACTGATTCTCATCGTACCATCTCTCTCTGAAAGTGAGAAGTTGATTGGCTGTCAACAACTTTCCACATTTCTCCCTTTTCTCTTTTTTCTGCATCCACACTGTTCTCCTGCAGCCTAATTAACACTAAATGTGCCACCGGGCAAATGCAGAGCGCATGGCAATATTTGATTACATGAACAATAAATTACCATCAACAACACGCTCATGGAACACGTTGGAAATAGTGACAATGATAATTATGTACAGTTAAAACCACAGAGTCAGAGGGGGCGGGGAGGACAGGTAGAGCGGTAACACCGTGCTGGCTGTTATCATAATCACCCTTAACGAGGAATCTGCAGGCTCTGCCAGGTCGTCTGCCGGCCAATTATACATGCGCGTCAACAACACCTGAAGAGACGGCGCACACGAGATAATGAGCCGCAGGATGAGCTGACACTTTATTAACTGCATGAACCTGGAAAAGTGCAGTAAGCAGACAAAGCAGAGCAGAGCGAAACGCATCGAGCGACTCAGGCTCCTGTCAGTGAAGTGGTGAACGTGTTCATTCATTCATTCATCACTCTGAACGAAGCACTGCTGCTTACTCAGTACCCGCCGAGCAGCACCTGGCGCGTCCCTTCAGCGCGGACTCCCATTGGTTGCTGCTGGCTGTGGACGTGACGCAGAGATGAAGACGTATTCAGTGATGTGAAAGTCTTTAAGCTTCAGCTCAGTTCATGGAATCACCTGAAGTTTTGGAGATCAGATGTAAAGAATTCACCTGCACATGAGCACGTTTTGTTCTGTCAAAGGGCCAATAGCAGAGAAGAACAGCGACCACCAACACGCTCGATCCGTCAAACGTCGTCTGGAGCCACAGCGACGTCCAGCTGCCGACGCGTTAACCAGGCGTAACCAGGCTTAGAGCCGATCAACGAATCCGCGAGTTCGACTGAGCGACGCTCGAAGCAGCAGAAGACCTCAGCGATCGATCGAAGTCGTCCAGGCGCCATTCAGTATCAACTTCCCTTTTTTTTTTTTTTTGGTGGGAGCTGACATCTTCAGGGTCACCTGGCAGCATCACCTGTAGCTGCTCACCCACGCATGTGCGTAAAACTGGACGCTTTTCAAAATAAAAGCACCACAGTTGTATCCGCACAGCGACGCCCTGAGAGCCTGAAAATGACTAAAATAGACTGAATTTAAAACGACTTCCAGTGAACGACAGAAAAAGATTGACCTCCATGGTTCAGAGGAGGACTCTCCTTCTTCCTCTTCTTCTTCTTCTTCTCCTTCTTCTTCTTCTTCTTCTGTCTCTTTTATTCTATTTTATTCTTTCTTTCTTTTTCTTTTTCATCGTATCTCTTTCTCTTTCATTTTTCTCTCTGTTTCTCTCTATTTTTGTTTCCCACCACTCTTCTTCCTCCGGGCGTCACTTCTTTTTCGTCACGCTCTCCTCTTCCTCTTCTTCCTCACCTTTCATTCTATTTTTATCAGTCTTCCTCCACTCTCACCCTTCATCTCTCTCTCTCTCGCTCTCTTCTCGTTTCATTCCCAACACATTTTTTCTTCCTTGTTTCTGTTTTTACTCCTCATTTTCTTTTTCATTCAAGACTCCATCTTTTCTTTTATCTCTTTTCTTCCCATCTTTTCCTTCCATCTTTCCTTTCCATTTTTTCTTCTTATCTTTTCTTCCCATCTTTTCTTTCCACCTTTTCTTTCCATCTTTTCTTTCCATCTTTTCTTTTTATCTTTTCTTTCCATCTTTTCTTTCCATCTTTTCTTTCCATCTTTTCCTTCCATCTTTTCTTTTTATCTTTTCTTTCCATCTTTTCTTTCCATCTTTTCCTTCCATCTTTTCTTTTTATCTTTTCTTTCCATCTTTTCTTTCCATCTTTTCCTTCCATCTTTTCTTTTTATCTTTTCTTTCCATCTTTTCTTTCCATCTTTCCTTTCCATTTTTTCTTCTTATCTTTTCTTCCCATCTTTTCTTTCCACCTTTTCTTTCCATCTTTTCTTTCCATCTTTTCTTTTTATCTTTTCTTTCCATCTTTTCTTTCCATCTTTTCCTTCCATCTTTTCTTTTTATCTTTTCTTTCCATCTTTTCTTCCCATCTTTTCCTTCCATCTTTTCTTTTATCTCTTTTCTTCCCATCTTTTCTTTCCACCTTTTCTTTCCATCTTTTCCTTCCATCTTTTCTTTTTATCTTTTCTTTCCATCTTTTCTTTCCATCTTTTCCTTCCATCTTTTCTTTTTATCTTTTCTTTCCATCTTTTCTTCCCATCTTTTCTTTTTATCTTTTCTTTCCATCTTTTCTTTCCTTTGTCATCTCTTCTTTTTCTTCCAGCGCGCCTCTTTTTAATCTCTCCTGCTGCCTTTTGTTTCTCTTTTCTCACCATCTTTTCTTTTTTTTCTGGATAAATTCACACCTTTCCGACGTCACACCTTTTGTTTTCATCTCCCCTCATCCTCAGCAGTCCTGCTTCCTCTTTTTTCCTTCCTTCCTTTCTTTCCTTCACTTTGTGTTTCATCCTTTCTGCCCTCTTTATTCTTGCCATCAGTTGTTTTTTCTCCTCTTCCTCAGACTTTTCATCCTCCTTTCTTTCTCAGCTCTTCTGACTGACGTCATTCTTTGTTTGCATTCGGTCTTTTTCTTCCTCATCACCTTCTTCATCTCACAGCTTGCAGCCTCCATTTTGCCCCTTTAGTAGCAGAGGGAGTAACAGTGTTCTGTATTGATTCGGATGACGTGCCGTGATCTGATCACTTTGAACTGATTGGCGCTGCTCTCGTTAATCAAAGAGTTCAGATGGAGGGAAATATTCAAACACTCAGTCGTATTTCAGTGTCACAAACATCCATCGTCGTTCAGCCAGAGAGAGATTTTCTGTGCTTCACAGTGTTTTATTGTCTAGCAGACGCGGCTCACAGTCGGGCTCCTGACCTTCAGACTTCTTCCAGCTTTTATCGTCCGACACTTTGAGTTTGTGTCTTTCCTGTTTCGACACGACGGCGCTGCTGAAGTTTGGGTGGAGGAACCCGCCCGAGCACCATCACCATCGACGCCTGTGGGATGGACTGGAGCGCCGACATCACCAACATCGGTGCTGGACCTCGGCGACGCTTTAACTTCTGCTGTTCTCAGTTCATTTTGTTGCCAGTGCTCGTGTACTTTTAGCCACATGTTGTACATATTTTTATCAGTTCTTTCTTATTTCTTACGGCAGCGCTTCTTTTATTTTCTTTTATTTATTCTGATTAAAACATTAGAACATTTGTTCACTTTCTGTGTGTGCAGCGCTGACGAGGCTCCAGCTGCTTGTCACTGAGCGTCTGTACTTGTGATGGAGTGTTTTGTGGTGCTGTCGTACATCAGTTCGGAGCTCAGGTGTCCACATACTTTTGGCACCTCCTCTCGTGGATCCTTTCAGAGAGAACCTCCATCTTCTTCCTCCTCAGTGCGCTTTCTGCTCCGTCTCTCTCTTCACCAACACGTTTTCAGCTCCTGTCTTTCTTTTCTCTCTCTTCTGACACATTTTGCCTTCCCTCTCTCTTCTGTCAGGACACACACACACACACACACACACGCACACAGCGGAGGTGAAGTCGAGAGGCTTGTCTTAGCGTGCCATCTGTCCTCGGCGCTGACGTTGGCTCTAATTACTGCGTCTCCCCTGGCTAATGCTGCCTCATTAGGCCGCCGGAGCATGTGCAGCCGACACAAGCGCCGCCGAGAATTTGCACCAGGAAACGCGAGCTCGAGCCATTATGGGATCAGGAAATCTGTCTGGTGCGACAGGCAATTCACACCAGCGGCTAAACGCTCATTTTGCTTCTCTCCCTCTCTCTCTTTAATCCTTCCTCTCTCTGTCATGCTCTCTCGCTCCTCTCGTCTGGCTTTGGAAATCATTTTCGGAGGCCCGAGTCCAAGCACCAAAACAAAGGAGTCAAGAAGGAGTCCTGCTCCAAGAGGGACGGAGACGCACATGAATTCAGCAAACAGCCTGATACCACAACAGAATCTCTGCTCAGACCCAGCAGCTCATGTCTGTGACCAGAGAATCCAGCTGACTCCATGACTCACAGTGGACACAACAATTCAGTTTCCGTCAGGAGAGATAAAGAAGTGTGTGCGCATGTCTACTGAAACACTGAGGACAGGTTCAGATGTCTCCAGATGTCTCCAAATGTCTCCAAATGTCTCCAAATCGGACACGTATGAGACTGCAGCAGAGGTTCAGGCACTGAAAGCAGACCACACAACTGAGTACAGTTAGCTGAAGCTACGCTAACGCTTGGCCTGTAATGCTACATTACTGCTGTATGCAGTGAGCTAGTTAGCTGGTCATGCTAACGTTTGCGTGTTGGAGCTGATGAACGTTTTTTTGGTTCTGTACAGTTTGTGTTTTTGGTTTAAAGGCTGGAAAAATGCTGCTAACAGTTTGGTTCCTGTCTTTTTTCTATGTTTTGTTGCTGTTTCATGGATACGAATATGCTTCAATGTTTGGAGTGATCGAACGTCAGCTCGATTAGCAGCTGCTGCCTCCATCATTTGGTCCTTTTAGTGTTTATTATGCGTGTTTTTCTGCCTTTTTGACAGACGCGGGACAGACGGGACAGGCCGACGGAGAGGACGGACTGATGTCTGAAGGTGGGACGTTACGGTGCGGCCTGAAGGCTCGACGTGCAGCAGCTGCAGGCGTGCGTTGGTCTCCGCCTTGCTCTCAAGGCGACTTCACACCTGCCGCCATCCGCACGTCAGTCATGCTCTGAATGGGAGCTCTGTGGCTTCACTGCAGGCGCTGCAGGAGTTTTAGGACACAAATCATTCTGATGACACCACCCATGGCTTGTGGGACCCTTTCAGGTATCGGCTCATGACGTGTAGAAGAATTCGATAATTTCACCGTTTCCACCGTTAGAAATTCAATTGAATATGTGAGAATTTGTTTTCGTCTGGCTTCATGCTTCGAGCCTGCAGGTCGGCCTCACGGGGGACAAATCAACACCTGCCAAAGCCAAACGCTGTTTCCAGTTTGTAAATGAAGCTTTTGGAGCTTCTTCTATTTTAAAAGCGGCTTCATGAGCAGAGTGTTTTTGCGGCTGTCTGTCGAGTGAGACGTGAGTCCCTGCAGCTCTTCACATGAATCATCTGACAAACTGCGAGATAAAGATCTAAAGCCTTTATCTCGTGTCTGTGTTGCGGTTTGCTCGCTCTGACAGCAGTAAATCTGTGGAAATCTATAATTGCTGTTTTTCAGCGACAGACGTCTGGTGTCAGTAACTGTAAACGCTGTCTGAGGTCTTTGTTTATCAGAGATGTTCACGACAAGCGCTGCGGCGACTGGTTAACCAGAAACACAACAAAAGAGCAGGAGAGCAGGAGAGGTTTATGACCCGACGGCAGATCAGAGGAGAGACGGGCTCAGGAGGAGAGGTGTTAGTCATGTGATCCAGGAGTCGCGTCTCAGCTTTTCGTACGAGCACACGCACATTTATTCGAGTGACATTAAGCTCCGGAGCTGCCGTGTGCGGCGTTTAAGATATATTCAACACTTCAGGTTATTCTGAGTGTTTACTGGGTTTTAAACGAGGGGCAACAGGTTTCAAATCAAACCCACAGAAATCTGAACAAACAGACACCAAACAGAACGTCTCTGCTGCGAGATGTGAAACAGCTGAAAGAAGAGAAGAAGAAGAACTCACACCATCGTCACGTTCAGCTTCGGACAGAACGCGACTGGAGTGACAAGAAGCCGCCTCGCAGCAGCTCAGAGGGGGCCGTCTTTGAGGCAGCGTCCGCTTCTTCCTGAGACATTCCGGATGTTTCCATGGGATGTGAGCACTGAGCTGACCTTTTCAGGAAGAGAGGAAGTGAAGAAGAAGAAGCGATCAACATGATGAACGTTGTCATTTACCTCACACAGGGTCAGACGGACGTTTTGAAGTACTCCTGCGTACTTTCTGAGTACTTTCTGAGTACCTAGAAGATGAAAATTCTAATTGAATCACGGACTATCTTCCATTTTTGCACAACACAAACAGCTCAGCCAAAAAGACCACGATAACACCTCTCTGCATCAAGAAATACTCTCCTTGTGATTAGAAAGTATTCCCTCGGTGTCGTTTATCACATATGTTCGTTATCCCTCATGAAGAACTAATGGAGGTGGTTTGAAGACGATGGCCAACTAGGCTGCTGACCAACTCCTGCCTGTGCCAGAACTCGCTATACTGCACATGTATTTATGTATGAATTCACTTCTCAGCACTAAAATAACTATTGTCCGCTCGTTTTTTCTGTCTGGTTTCTGCAGCTTTGTGCTAATTTAACTGAACATTTCTCCATGAGAGCGTTCACGTCGGCCTGTTTTAACCACCTGAACCATCAGTGAGTTTAAGACCTGCATCAGTATCGTCTGATGATGTCTGTCCCTAAATGAGTGTGTGTCAATGAGCACACAGCAAATCTGCAGTCGGGTAATCTGTGAGAAAGACGAGCCTCGAACGTGAATCCAGCCGTGCCAGCGGGGAAACGTTTGGAGTGCAGAGAGAAGACTGTTTCCTCTTCCTCGATCACCTTGAGTCACTTCAATCAGATTATCATGAGCTCAAGCAGCTGACGGCAGGAGCTCTCCAAGAGACTGATGTGGATGAAGATATGAAACGGATCATTTGATAGATTTGAAGTTAATAACTAATATAAAAATATCATTAATTATTGTTCTGGAGCCAATTTCACTGTCAGATTTTAACTTTTGCAGACAAACTTCAATCCTTTACTAAGTACCTTAATGCAGTGATTAAAAACCCTTTAAATGATCTTAAAATGATGTTTTATATGATGATGTTGTTCTTTGTTGGAAGTCCAGCTCAGCAGATCTGAGGATCACTCTGACAGCGGACGGTCAGAGACCTCGACCCTGAAGCAGTTCAGCCAAACTGAAACATCCTCACCGATCGGCCAAACGCCCACACAGACGCTTGGTCCCAAAATCCTCCACGATCTGTCCCCACACTCCGCCGTCCACTCCGTCCCTACATCTGAACGGAAGGCCAAATCCAGACCGACGCCCACGCCGCCACGTCAGGCCAAACCGGGCCAAACTCCCACCGCCGCCGGCATCCTCGGGCCTCGGCCGCTTCCCACGTCCGACCACATCATCTGGGAGGAAGCTGGGCTCTTATCGCCGTCGTCTGTTCGGGTCAGACCTCAGACACCCACCACGAGAGGAGGGGACGCACAAATTATCCCTCCAAACGCTGAGAACAATGGAAATGTGCCGATCCAAAAATGTAAAAATCCCTGGAAAAACAAAAAAGACACCTACACTCATGATTAATGGTATGAAATTAACGCCGCTTGTAAAAAGAGATTTGGAAGATAAAATTTAAAATAGGCTGGAGGAGAAACTGGTGCCTGGAGGATGAAAAAGGAAGCAAAAGTTTTCCTTCCTGGTGCCTCTTCTTGCTAAATTTTAATGACATCTGATGCAGAAATGACGACAGTAAAAGCAGCCAGCGTCGATTCCCTGATTCATTACTTGTGTCTGCTTTAAATACCCTGACAAACAGTCATTTACGAGCTGTCCTGCGCTTTCCATCCGTCTATTTTTAGGAGAGATTCGGCGGCAGATGAATAAGACTTCTGCAGCAGGTGGAGGGTGAAATGTCGCCTCGAGGCCCGCTCGCTCAGATCGGGCTTTGTGCTGCGTTTCTTCGGGAAGAAGTGACTGGACGTTCGTCATTGTGTTTGCAGCCGGCCGTTGGCGAGCGGGAGCCAGTCCAGCCATCTTGTGTGGAAAATTTCGGACTGGGCACGAGCCGGCCATCTGCAGCTCCAGGCCTTCAGCAGCCAAACGCAGAAACACTTCAGCTACTGGAGGCTTCGGAGGAGGGAGGAAAGCAACAAGCACAAACGTCTCTCTTACATTCTGGAAGGACGCGATCGCAGAGTAATTACACTGACGGATGGAGACGAGGTTCTGCGACCTGGACGGCAGCGTCTCTGCTCTGCATGTCAAACAAAAATCCAAGAAGTCAACTTTTCACAAGCAGCCTGTTTTCAGCTTTTTCAGACGATCCAAGAGGCTTTTTAAAGAGTCTGTTCAGCTGAAGAAGGAGGACATGAAGGAACTCTTCATCCTTCAGTTCAGCACAAACACCTGGAGATACGAGCTTTTCACTGGACAGAAAAAAGTGTCATCTGTACAGTAACTATAAGCTGTCAGACAGATGTGAAGTAAAAAATACAGTATTTGCCTCTGAGATGTAGAAGAGGAGAAGTATAAAGTATCATTTGTTCAGTCCTGAGACAGTAAAATCAACCTTGACCTTTGACCTTTGACCTGAAGCTCCTCTGTCGCTGTTCTTAAATCATAAAAGAGAAACTGATCCTCTCCTGCAAACCGCTCTCAACACACCGCTGATTCACCGTCCCACCCCGACTTCCTGTTTCAACAGGAAGTGCATCACAGTGAGGAAGTCATGCGTGACACGAGGCTTTGAAGTCAGTGAGTTTGAAACGGCGACAGGTGAACCTGATGTTTACCCAGAATCCTCTGGGCTGTTTGTGCAGAGCAGCTGAACAAACATCTTAAGCTGAACATTTGGTTCACTGCTGATTGAGGCTCACAGACTTTGATTGATCCTGTAACCTTCTCTGATCAAACCCATCCATCCTCATCATTCACATCCGGATCCTGAAATCTGGTTTTGAGCAGAAACAGTTCGCAGACATCAGAAGAAGAGAACATCGTGAGGAGGACGACGTCAAGATGTCATTAGATCTGGTCATTAGATTCTGCTCCTCGTCTTAAAGAGGAGCCACACAAAAGTTCTGACACGTTCTGCAGGTAAACTAAACAACGAGTGAAGAAACACCTTTTCTCAGCCCGACTGTGAAATTCCTCCATCTTGTTTTCCCTCAGACTTCAGTTAGAGCGGCGTGTGAATCGCAGAGCGCGGCGGCGATGCTCGTGCAGTTTTCCTGTTGTTTAGAAGACGGTCGGGGAGGGAGGTGACATCATCTCTACACCTGAGGTGGCAGAGCTGACACCTCCGTCTCTCAAACAGGTGAGAAGGCACAAACAATCCTCCTAACGAGGACGGCTGCCGGTCTGAAGCCGCCGCAGATCCGTCTTTTCCGCCTGCAGGTCTGGTTTCAAAGCCCAGTAAAGGTGCTGAGTTCAGCCTGAGCTCCGTCGGAGGTTCGTCGTGTTCTCACAGATCCAGAGAAATAAACTGAAGAACGTGGAACGTCGTCTGCGTGGATGAAGATCAGAGGTGATGATGATGAAGATCAGAGGTGATGATCTGCTCAGGAAGTGAAGTCACACTGAATGATTCACCAACACAACAATGAAAGCATGAAATCCAAGCAGGGACATCTGCTGACATCACACCACACACCTGAAATCTGCACATGCTGATTTCACCGGATATTCAGCACACACACGCACACACACACACACACACACACACACACACACGCTGTAACAGTCTGAATTCACCAGCTCCTCATAAACATCCTCATTATCATACAGTGTGTGTGTGTGTGTGTGTGTGTGTGTGTGTGTGAGAGAGTGTGAAGGAACCAGCGCTGAACAGGTGATGAAGAGCGGCTCCTGCAGCAGACAGGAGGGAGGAGGTGAGAGGGTTACAGGTGAACAGCTGGCTGTCTTTAAAGCTCAGAGCAGGTCGCAGCTACACGTGTCATCGTTGATGAGGACAGAGACGTCCAATGAGACGATGGATGATTCCCCAGGTGTGTCAGCTGACATACGTACATTTTGTGAACACCAGTGTCTTCGCGTCCACTCAAACTGTCTCCTGAAGGAGCTGCTGAAGGCTTTGTGACGCAGCGGCTGCTCCCTGTGAGCTAGCAGCTAAACATGCTAACTTGCTAGCACTACCACTGTACTTGCAAGCTAATCTGGTAGCATGTTTATTGCGTGTTTAATGATGTTTGCATGCTTGTTCTCTGTGAAATATCTCATTAGCCATGCTAACAAAGAGCTGCTAACCTCACGGCGTCACAATAAGAGGTCTGTTGATTGAAGGCTTTTAATGTGAAGTGGCTGTTGTGGGAAATGTTTGCAGCTGAGATCAAGTTACAAACGTTGGCTTTCTTGCTGCATTGCGTTTTGTCCGTGAGTGTGACGGGAATGGCGGACCCTGCCACAAACAGTTAAAGCCACCAGATAAAGAGGGAAGGGCTGAATCTGAGTGCGCTGAATGGCGGCAGATGAAAGCGTCACTGACGGGTGTGTTCTTCATGTCTGTCAACACTGGATTTGAAAATAAGGGAAATTTCCCGGCGCCTCGCCCTGGACCGTCCCGCCCCCCTCACCACCGTCCACACCCCCCCACATTTAGACAGGGGAATCCTAAAACCACCATGAGGTGCTTCAAACTGTCAGAGCGACAAGGATTAACTAGTTCCTACATGAAGTGACTCCAGTCAGGTGGTCAGAATCAGAGAAACCATGAACCCCCCACAGCTGTACGCCATTCAGTCTGAACACGCTGGATCAGCTGGTGAAACCCGCAAAAATCAAGGATGTAGAAGCCTTAAATTCCCACAAACAGTCGCCAAGACTTCGCTCGTTTCCCCGATCAGGACTTCCTTTAATTAGAGCGGCGGTGCTGCAGGAGCGTTTTGTGTCGAGCTCCAGGCGGCCGTTTGTTTCCTCCCTTTCTTTTTTTGTGTGTTTGTCGTGCTGCGTTTCTCCCTCCACCCACCAGCTCGGCTCAGCGCTGCCTCAGAATCTGTTTCACTCGCTAAATTGGCTCCTCAGACACCCTTCCCCTTCTTCCCCATCTCTCATTTAAAAAGTGAGAAATTATAATTATCTGAATTATGCTTTTAATGATGCGTTAATTAGAGTCATGGAGTGAGATTAGCCTACGAAGTATTACTTGTGAAATCCTTCCAGATTCATGCGAGCTTCTCGTACAGGCGGAGAGGAGGGAGAGGGAGAGGGATGTTTCTGTGCTCGGTGATTAGCGCACCAATAAATAACAGAACAGATTGCGGTGCATATGCTTACGATTACAACTTTTAAACCAACGCTTTAAACTCACACCGACTGTCTTGTGCTGGCAAGAGGTTTCTGTACCAACAGCCCAGTCAGTTCTGTGCAATTCTCACCAAATCTGAACTATTATTATCCTGTGAGGATGGAAGTGATCTCAGCTTTCACTGCGAGCTGAACCATCGCTGCGCCGTGTTTGGAAAACGGAGCTCGTGCTCGTCTTCAGGCTGCTCGTGTTTACGTCGTCTGCGATGTGCGACGTGCTGCTCCGTATATCACACATACTCGTGCTTTTAGCCTCTTTTAGCTCCGCGCTGGTGGAGACCAAACCAGAGCTAAAAGGAGCGAGATTAACGGACTTCATGATTTCAGCCCGTCTGTCGTTTTTTGGCATTGACCAATAGGAGCCCAGAGTGTTCCTCACCTGTAGACCAGGTGAGGTGAGAGAGGAGGTGAAACAGGAAACCTCACAGTCGACTCTTTTCTCTTTTTGAGGCCTTTCGACAGCAGCCAGAATCATACGCAGCGCTTCAGACGCCATGTTTGTTCACATTCTTCTTCCTTCTGCGGTACCGCCTTCACAATGACATCACACATGTCGTAGAAGGACGGAGAGCTGCGATTGGTCAGGGAAACACGTCTGTCGTGTCTCTAAGACAAGTCACAGCGAGAACGTCTGACTGCGTAATGTGACCGAGCATCAACAGCTTCACGAAGTCTGACCTCAACTTTGAGTTCGGCAGGTCAGCAGCAGACAGTTCACAGCTCCGTATTTTACCTGTGATCCTACACCTGTGTGCTTTCAGCCGGTTCTGACATTTAAGATATTAATTTATCCATTTCACGCCGGGAAATTGAGATGTTACAGACAGCAAAAATAAAAAGGAGACAAAGAAGAAAGAAGAACAAATAGACAATAAAAGGGAAACAGAGTAAAATCAACTATATAAATACTATATACACATAATATATACAAAAAGAGTATAAAAACATGTTACCTTGAATATTCAAACTGCACATAATAATAATAACAATAATAAACTTTATTTGTATAGCACCTTTCATACAAGAGCTCAAAGTGCTTAAAGTGCAGATAAAAATGATGCAAAATAAGATTGAAATAAGTATGAAAATGAAAAAAAAAAAAGACGATGCATAAAACCAATCAATAAAATATCAAAATCTGGGTAGAAATGAGTAGAATCAGGACAACAGGATGGACATAAAAACAGATAAATAAATGTCAAACTGCAGCAGATACCTGCACCGACGTCGTGAACGTCATCGAATGTTAAACATGATGAAGACGGTGGTGCAAACAGCAGGTCTGTGGTACGTTCAGCGAGCAGAGGACGATCAGTCACGCTAACGACTGAAACGATGAGCTAAAGAAAATGTAAAGCGGTGAACAGAAAAAACTGATTGAATGTGTAAATTATCTTTTTTTTTGGTTTTTAAAGGATGAATCTGGTGGTTTCCACAGATCCGTCCGTCAGTTCTGTCAGTTTTAGCGTCGCTGCAGTCATAAAGAGAAGAAACCTGAGCCAGTGGGACCGTTTAGAAACACACCAACAGTTTATCCAAATGATGGAAACCACAGCGACGCGTTCCCAGAGCTCAGCCTTTAACCACGACGTCTGTCACCTGCTCGCATGAGATTTATGGAGGACATCATGTCCACATAGACACAGACTGGGATCATTCTTTAAGGAGAGACGTCCGGAGGACAGTCGGAGAGCAGCTTGACAGTCAGACGGAGGGTTTGCTCATCATGTGGCGGAGAAGAAGAAGAAGAGCTTCAGCTTCATTGTGACCACATTTAAGTGTCCGATAATCTGTGAAACAATTTGTTCTGGCAAACATCGATCGTCATTAGTTCACTCCCTCTGTGTTTGTCTGCTCAGAGGCAAACAGAAAGGAAAACCAAAGCAGTTTACTGGCTCACTGCACTTATGTAAAACATGTGTGCCTTTATTAGCCTCCTCGTTCCAGTCAGCTCCTCACATTTACATGGGGGGGGGGGGGGGGGCGCTCCTTTCTCAGCCAGAAACCCTCGGCTGTTAAACAGGGTTAATGCTTCCATTAGTGGTGAGTCTGCTCACGTCCGGCAGCATGAAAATGAGTCGCTGGTTTCTTTGTGCGCGAGGCGTCGTCGTGTTGAAACAGGAGAGACAAACGGTCGACGGCGAGCTGCAGCATTGTCTGAAACGTGTTCGTATCCTGAAGCACGAAGCTTCATTCAGCCACAGTCACAACACTTTAACTCACAGAGCAAACGAATAAAAACCTGCTGGAGTGAAGCTCGTCCACGTCATTAAGACAGATCTCACCCTCAGAGACGGATCAGATCTGAGAGTGAAGGTGAAGCTACGAGGAGGGCCGGGTCAGGACAGGCCGGGTCAGGACAGGTGGGTCAGGACAGGCCGGGTCAGGACAGACCGGGTCAGGACAGGTGGGTCAGGACAGACCGGGTCAGGACAGGTGGGTCAGGACAGACCGGGTCAGGACAGACCGCGTCAGGACAGACCGCGTCAGGACAGGCCGGGTCAGGACAGACCACGTCAGGACAGGCCGGGTCAGGACAGGCCGGGTCAGGACAGGTGGGTCAGGACAGGCCGGGTCAGGACAGACCGGGTCAGGACAGGTGTGTCAGGACAGACCGGGTCAGGACAGGTGGGTCAGGACAGGCCGGGTCAGGACAGACCGGGTCAGGACAGGTGGGTCAGGACAGACCGGGTCAGGACAGACCGCGTCAGGACAGGCCGGGTCAGGACAGGCCGCGTCAGGACAGGCCGGGTCAGGACAGGCCGCGTCAGGACAGACCGCGTCAGGACAGGCCGGGTCAGGACGTCCTGGAGTTAAACTCACTCTGGATTCAGGTTTTATGATGAACCAGATCCATCTCCAGGATCCTGGTTCAAACCCAAATTCAGATGCTTTTGATGGTCTGTGTGTACATAACGTATTCCGTCAGTCAGTATTTAGACCCCCTCATAGAGGCGGGGTCCGCCAAACTGCATCCTGAGGCTGAGGGGTTCACGGGAAACGCTGCGACACTCTCACATCCTTGAACGTACAGACTTCAGATCAGCTCACGGCCTTCAGTGAGTGATGATGACAGCCCTTCTCTTCCTCGGCTGGCCCATCCAAACGGACCGTGCAGCGGACATTTGGGTAAACCTTGTCTGTAATAACACCGGCCGGAGCGCTTTGAATCGGAGGCGGCCATCTTCGCTCAGCCGCCGTGACGCTCGCTGGCGATGAGCCGCGGGAACCCTCTGTCCAAACCCCGCGAGGGAAATCAGCCTGCTAATTTGCAGGATGTGCCATCCTCCTCCCGCTTTAAGCATGCATGGCTGCAGCTAAACAAGCAGAGAGGAGCGGGGGGGTCAGAGAAAAAGGCTCGCTTTCAGCGTCTGAAAAGACGGAGCCGGATAACGAGGCCTCCTCTTAACCTGCTGCTGCCTTTTTAAACAAATTAGCTGAGCTCGCTAACTAATGTCTGTCCTGCGGCTGGGAACCTGAGGGACAGGACGCGACGCGGCGGGACGCGAGTCGCACGTTTCACTTTCAAAGCGCCGTTAAACGACATGAAGGTACAGTTTGTGTAAAACACGTCGAAGCTGCTGCTGACGAACTCCTCATCTTCTTCACGTCTTCACACCGCTTGTGTCCTAACAGGATGAAGACCGCCGGCGTCACGTTTCAGCGTTTCTAACCTGACTGCTTCCATTGTTCTACACACCAGTGGTGTGTGTGGACGAGCGTGGATCAGATCAGATGTGACGTGGTGGGAACAAACATCCAGGCCACCCTGACCTCTGTCTGAGGAGGAGGAGGAGGAGGAGGAGGAGGAGGAGGAGGAGGTGTCTGCCTCACTGATGAAGCTCACTGAACATTTCCACCTTATGGAATTCATCCTGTCACCTTAATCAATGACGCTTCTGAAGAAATACTTTTTGAAAATATCTTTATTAATATGTATATCTATATTAATATTAATATGATGGTGATGATGATGGTGATGATGATGGTGATGATGGTGATGATGATGGTGATGATGGTGATGATGGTGATGATGATGATGGTGATGATGGTGATGGTGATGGTGATGATGGTGATGATGATGATGGTGATGATGGTGATGGTGATGGTGATGATGATGCTGATGGTGATGATGGTGATGATGATGGTGATGATGGTGATGATGGTGATGATGATGATGATGATGGTGATGATGGTGATGATGATGATGCTGATGGTGATGATGGTGATGATGGTGATAATGATGATGCTGATGGTGATGATGATGATGCTGTTTTCCAGGTTTGGTTCAGTCCGTGTTGAGCGGAGCTGCTCTCAGTTGCAGCTCGTCGCTGTGCAGCTCAGTGTTCGCGTTGTCGGTCGTCGGAGACGTCAGCTGGTTGCACGTCAAACGTCAAACGGCGAGCGTGTTCCCGTCGTTTGTCGACTCTTCGTCTCCTGATCAGCTGATTCAGACGTCACAGCAGCTTCTGTTCTTCAGAGCGGGAACAGGCTTATTTTAACAGCTTCATTTGGTTTTATTAAACATGAATTTTAAATGAAGCGACAGCAGAGACTCATCGATCTGCTTCCTGCCAACAGATAAACTGTGACAATCACGTTTCAGCCAACGTGTTTCTTCAGGTTAGAAATCAGAAGCATCGGACGCCAACTTCCTGTCAGCGCTTCTTTTACTGTTTAGAAACAAGAACAACCACCAGCAGTGGAGTATGAAGATTAACATCGACTATAAAATGAGGTGATTGACGGTCGTTGAAACGTTAATCTCAGTTTATTGATGTTACCTGACGACAGAAAAACAAAGCTGAGTCTCTGACATCACCTGCACCGCGACATTTGGCTTCACTGAGTCTTAAAATTAACGATTACACGTTGTTTCAAGTCCGCAGCGGCGGACATTTAACGGCTTCATTCTGCTGACGATGCTGCAGCGCGACGACGAAGACGACGGCTTTAATGATTCACCATAAATACTTTTAGAAAATCCAAAAACCGCAGAGATTCCACGAAACACTTCCACCTCCTTAACGTCTGTGTGTCTGATCACCTGACGAGCGACCTGCAGCCTGGAGGTCACTGTTAGCACGTTAGCTTTGTTTGCTGCTGGCGCTTTAAGACCTTTGACCTTTTGTCTCTCTGAGGAGGAGGAGCAGGTCCGGCCCGGTCTTCAGGTCCCCCTTCAGGTCCTGGTTTGGGATTTCTTTGTGCTGCTGCTCTGCCACATTTCTGCTGTAGCTTCTGTTCAGTTTCCTCTCGTCTGTTGTTCTCTTTAACTGTTGTCACGGTTTTAGTTTCCGGCGGCGTTCGCCCTCTCTGACACCTTTATTGGTGCCTAATTGCAATTCCTCAGACACTGTTTTAGTCATTTATTAGAGTTAAATATAAGCTGCCGTCAGGCTGCGTGACTGTCTTCATCAAACCTGCTAATTGTTGCAATATTCAATTTTCCTTTGTCTTAAATGTGATTAGCACCCAGCTGGAGTCAATGAAATCAAACATTATTTACACGTTCATTTTGGGCGCAAAAGCCTGAATATTCACCTTCAAACCTGCAGGATCTTTTTTTCTCTTTCAATCTAACACTTTGTTCCTGCCGTCGACCCAGAATAGAGTAGAAAGTCTAACCGGGACTCCCTCCTGCTGAACGTGCTGCCTACCAACAAAGAAGAGAACCAGAGGAGAAGAAGAAGAAGAAGAAGAAGAAGAAGAAGAAGAAGAAGAAGAGCCCACTCTGGGTGTTAAAACGGCTCGAGGGCCTGCAGCAACACAAGAGCGGCCGCCGCCTGCTGAAACGCGTCGACTGGAGGTCCCGTTGTTTTTCTCTCTTTTCCTGCACAAGCTTATTTAAATGAGCCGTGCCCCCCCCACCCCTCCCCCACCCGCCCCCTCCTTCTAACGTTAATTAGCACAGTGCTACCTTGCTCAATATTTGGTAACAGAGCCACCGTCGGCGGATGCAGAAATTTGCAGGATTTAGCTTTTAATTGGGTGCAGGAGAGCACAGGTGCGCTAACGAGGAAAAAAGGAGCTAATTTGAATAAAAATGGTCCTGTTTGGGGGGGGGGGTTTAATTAGCAGCAGTGAGGTTAATGGTGACAGGGTTCGTAGCTTCCACTGCAGCAATTTGTTCTGTGATTGAACCTTTTATTCCAGTTTGTGAAACTCTTCAAGACGTGTTTACAGGATCAGACGATTTACTGCAGCACACACACACGTGCACACACACGTGCACACACACACACACACACACACACACACACACACGCATGCATGCACGCGCACACACAGCTCACCTGCACAGAATCATTACTTCACCTGAGCCATTGTTTTACTGAACTCAAAAACTATGAAACGTGTCAACAAGGAGGAAAAAACCAAACTTGTGTAAAAATAGTCAGAGGACATAAAAGACACTCGTCAAAAAGAGACGTCGGTCCAACTGAAAGTGAGTCCCAGCTCATCTTGATCTCAGGTTTACTTCATGTTTTCTTCACTAGCGTGACAGAAAGGAGGTCACACAGAGGAGTGTCTGTGCTGAATGTGAAAATCAAACCGTCCTTCCTCTTACAGACTCCTCTTCAAACTGGATGCGACACAGATGAAACGTGAACGCTGAAACAGGACATTTCAAGAAATAAACAGTTTTTGATTAAGATTTATGAAAACTGTCTTTGGGGCTCTGGAGGAAAAACTCGTTCTGATGATGATCACAGGTCACGTTGTCTTGCCGGTGTCCGTCCTGCTGGATACTGAATGAACTGATTGAGTCCTTAAAGTTCTCATTTCTTTATTTTAAAAAAGTCCAACATCGAGCTTCAACTCGTCTGTTGACTTTCATGGTTTTTATCTTTGTCTCTGTTCTGTCACAAACTTCCTGCCTGCTGACCCGCCCTGCTTCCCTCCTTCCTTCTCTCCCTCCTTCCTTTCTTCTTTCCCTCCTTCTTTCCCACCTTCCCTCCCTCCTTCCTTCCTTTCCTTCCTTCCTTCTTTCCCTCCCTCCTTGCTTCTCACCTTCCCTCCCTCCCTCCTTCTTTCTCTCCTTCCTTCTTTCCTACCTTCCCTCCCTCCCTCCTTCCTTCCCTCCTTCCTTCCTTCCTTCCTTCTTTCCTTCTTCTTCTTCTTCGGTGGTAATCGTGGACAGGAGTTCTTTGCACCGGCTCACCTTCAGAAATGACGTGTTTAAAGCTTCATTTTCACTCGTGTGCGTGTCGTAATGAGGCGTTTGTGTTTGTGGGGAACTCGAGCTGAACCTGAGGCGTAACGTTAGAACACCTCCCACATCTGCATAAAGCTGCAATTAGTGTGTGTTGTGAAACAAGTGTCAGAGACAAAGGCCCCAAAAAAAACACCTCCCCCATGACAGCAGCCACCTCCGCCCTCAGCTCATTCCTCCACCTTTCCTCGACGCCTTCAGCCTCAGACTGCAGCACCAAGTCTGCTCGTGTTTGCAGCTGAAAAAAACAGGAAGTTTGATCTGATGCTGCGTTCAAGTGCCAGCAGTTCTAGAGACAGCCGGCCCTTCTGGTCTTCAAGAAAAATGCTAATCTAAATTGTTAACAGGCTGAATTAAATCTCTTGAAACAGAATAAAAACAATGGAGACGTGGACGGAGACATGCACGTGAAGGCGTGATTTATTGTTTAGTTTTTCCGCCTCCTCACGGCTGCCTGCTCCTCAGTGCACCACGATGATGTTCTGATCGCCCTTGTTCATGGTGCTGAGTCTGCGAGGTTTTTCCAAACGACACACCTGAACCCAACACGGAGAACTTGAGACGTATTAAGACATAAACACTCCAGGGACAGTGTGTGTGTTTGGACCGGAGGACCTCTAACAGGCTGTCAGACTAGTGGGATTTTGGTCCAATGGGACATTTTTGGGACTCTTGGTCCTTCAGAATAAAGGAGTCAGAGTTAATGTCCACTGGTGTGAATCCTTAAGAACATGATATGTCTGTCTCAAACTTAAAGGTTTGTAGGTCTGAACGGCTGATCTGACTGTCTGTCTGCATCGTGGTGGTACTTTTAAAAGGACTGCTCCTGTTGAGGATCCTTCGGGCTCCACCCGGCTGTCTAAACCTGGCTTTGCTCCAGTGGCTGACACAGATGAAGGTGATTGCAGCAGGTGAGGATGGCAACTATTTGTTTATGTAAAGCTAAATACTTTCTATTTCTGGGAATCCAAACCGTCACCTTCCCTTTCATAAAAACCACAAAAAGAGTCTTTAGTTTGTTCTCAGCAGGAGACCCTGAACAGCCAACCTGCGCCTGCAGCTGCTTACCTGTGTGGGATCACCTGTGCAGACTTGTATCAGAGGTAAATTAATGACAGAGGACAGTCCGATCGGCAGCTTTTACTATGACATCACGCTCAGATTGCTGCGGGGTTCACCAGGAAGCTGGATGCCAGTTAGGAAGCTGTCCAATCATGTTCACCGGTTTCCTCGCAGCTGTAATCAGCTTTCACTCCCTTTTATGTTTCTTTTCAGGCTTTGAGCTCCAGCATTTGTACACGAGGCGTTCGATGGAGCAAGTCCGACCGATTCCTCTGCTGAGAGTGTTCATTTAACCAGAGAGACCAAATACTGTAAGTCACTGTGGAAGAAGTACTCACTGAAGTAAGTGCCAATACCACAATGTAAAAATACTCCATTACAAGTACAAATCCTGAATTTAAAATCATACTAATATCAGTAACATGTACTTATGGTGTCAAAGGTAAAAGTACTTATATACATAAAACAGAAATGTACAAAGTTTGGTGTTGAAGTGGAATCTGGTATCAGGTATCTATGAGTCTCAGCACCTTCAGGTGTGTGGATGGCAGAGCGTCAAGGTCGCCATTAAAAGCTTGAGGCTCTGCAGAGACATCTGGAGAACGTAAGATTGTTTCTTGATATAGTTTAAGAGCCAAATGTACATAATAGATAATATAATAACATTAAAATGATCATCAGTAGTTTCTGTCCACTCACAAAGGAAGAACTAAAGCCTCAGACTGACTCGTGCAGTATCTGATTGGCCAGTTTGACTGTCCATCTCGCTAACCTCCCCCTTAGAATAGCTAACACTGCCATTGCTGACTACCTCCATAGCTAACACTTCCGTAGCTAACTACATCCATAGCTAACTACCTCCACAGCTAACACTGCCATAGATAACACTACCGTGGCTAACACTTCCATAGCTAACACTTCTGTAGCTAACACTGCCATAGCTAACATTTCAGTAGCTAACTACATCCATAGCTAACACTTCCATAGCTAACACTTCTGTAGCTAACACTTCCATAGCTAACACTTCCATAGCTAACACTTCTGTAGCTAACACTGCCATAGCTAACATTTCAGTAGCTAACTACATCCATAGCTAACACTTCTGTAGCTAACACTTCTGTAGCTAACACTTCCGTAGCTAACTACATCCATAGCTAACACTTCCATAGCTAACACTTCTGTAGCTAACACTTCCGTAGCTAACTACATTCATAGCTAACACTTCCATAGCTAACTTGAGCTTTGCTAACGTGACCCAAAGACTGAACATCAGTTCGTTTGGACGCCGTCTCGTCCAATAAATGACCACCTGTTAGCACATGAAACACAAACCTCACACGTCACAGCAGACTTCTGTCCAGGACAGCAGAGCGAACTGTATCTGCTGACAAAGATCTAGTAATGAAGCCACAGTTTGTCAAATAACTTTTTTCAGCTAATCTCTAAAGATAACATGCTGACATCAACAAAGGCAGGGAATGTGTTCTCATAGAAACATGAATTCTCACTGTGAGTTTATGGGATGTAAGTTCACTCGTGGACTCTTCACTTCAACCTCGGTGAAGCTCGTAAACATGAGAACATCAGTGCTGAACTCGAGCCGGCTGAATGAAATGACGGCGGCAGAGAGCAGAGCTGTGTGATGTCTGTGTGGTATTTTGAAGAGCTCCTGGCGACCAGCCTCACTCGCTTAATGAGCTCTAATCCTCCATCAAACACGCAAAACTGTCGATGCTGTAAACAAAGACGACAAAGCGGCAGCCCATCAGCTGTCAGTCAGTCGCAGCCTCGGGTCGAGCCACCTGTTACTGCACCAAACACGGCGCTGGGGCTGATGGGAAATAAAGACATGAGGGTGAAGACTGATTCCAGGAGTCTGCTTCTGAAAAACTTTATTTAAAACGGGAAGCTGTGGCTTCCTGCGAGGCCCTGAGACTTCTTACCCAGATGGAGGATCCTCTGTGGGACCAGAAGGTCGCACTCACCTCATTCATAAACATCTCCATTTTCTTTCCGCTGTGTTTGCACGTCCGTCCTCCGCTGAGGACAATCTGAAAGACTTGAAAACTGCGGGACGTCCGCATATTCAGCACAGAATCAAGATGCAGTTAGCCTAGCTTAGCATAAAATCTGGAAGCAGGAGGAAACAGCTAGCCTCACGTTTGGTAGTTCGACAGCAAACAGTCGGTACTTATCGTCTGATCTCTGGAAAGATCAAGGCTCTCTCGATGAAAATAACAACACTTATTTCTTGTGAGAAAGACGTTCATGTTGATTATTGTCACATGTTAGCAGAAACGCAGGCGGTGCTGGAGGGTTTCTGACGGACTCGTGAGGCGAGCTGGCGAACCGCTGCTGCTGCCTCGTCCACTTTGGACTCTGTGGCTCTTCGTTCCCTCAGACGCTGCGCAGTCGGTCAAAGGCACAGCATCACCTGTCCAAGCTGGTCTGAGCCGACCTGGTTTGAGCTGATCTGGTCTGAGCTGACCTGACCTGGTCTGAGCTGACCTGGTCTGAGCTGACCTGACCTGGTTTGAGCTGATCTGGTCTGAGCTGACCTGGTCTGAGCTGACCTGACCTGGTTTGAGCTGATCTGGTCTGAGCTGACCTGACCTGGTCTGAGCTGATCTGGTTTGAGCTGACCTGGTCTGAGCTGATCTGGTTTGAGCTGACCTGGTCTGAGCTGATCTGGTCTGAGCTGACCTGGTCTGAGCTGATCTGGTCTGAGCTGATCTGGTTTGAGCTGATCTGGTCTGAGCTGACCTGGTCTGAGCTGATCTGGTCTGAGCTGACCTGGTCTGAGCTGATCTGGTCTGAGCTGACCTGGTCTGAGCTGACCTGGTCTGAGCTGATCTGGTCTGAGCTGACCTGGTCTTTCTATCTGAAGTCAGACTGCTGTCAGTTTATCTGCTGCCCGTCTCATTAACGACTCTTTATCTTTACTAAATCTCACGAGTGCACGTCAGTCGTCCTTCGCTTGTCGCTGCTGACGGGTTCAAACAGGACGTCTCGAACTTTATTTTCCTCAGCATGTGAAAGTGGGCGACTCAGCTGTTTTGAGAGCAGGTGCTGGCTGGTGACAGACGCCGTCGGGACATTTGATTGTCACCGTTAGCGACTGGAAACTAACATCCTGTCTGAGCAGCCTGATGGGCGGCTGTTTGTATTCCAAACATTCATATAATTGATGTTTTCGTGTCTTTTCCCTCCGACGTCTGCTCACCTGTACAACAGGTTGGGTCACATTGTCCTGAAAACTGTGTGTGTGTGTGTGTGTGTGTGTGTGTTACTTTCACCTTTCACAGAAGCTCAAACAGGTGCGATCATTTTCTTCTCGGTCATCACAGGATTATTTTGTGATCGGATCAAAACTCGTTTTCCTTCCTCAGATTTATTTTCCTCCCGATCATTACAGAAACCAGTGAACTCATCGTTTCTTCACAATCAGAGCTTGTTGTGTCACAATCAGCAGAAAACGAAGCCTCTCTTGTGTGTGTCATTAAATCATCATGATAATTAAAATATATGAAAATTTTACATATTTCCCTGCTTCTCAGAGGAGTTTACTGCTGATAGATGATCAATAATTTACCTGAGACAAAACAACAAAACACATTCAACAAAAAGTTCAACAAAACACACACAGCAAACCTCCACCAAAGCCAACAGTCCACTTCTGTGAGCTGCAAACCTGCAGGTTCAAACAACATCTGGATGCATTTCCAAGACTGTCAGACTGACATCAAACTGGTTTCACCACGTTGATCATCATCAGCTCAGCTGTGCCTTCATTTTGTCCTCCTAAACCCCAAATACGTCACAGGTGTGAAAACCAGAAAAGACCTTATTATGTGTACAAATATCAAAATGAATTAGCATCATGAACGTGGAAGCTTGTTATGAGAAACAGCTGTCACAGAAAACTTCAACCTAAATTAGCATCTAGAAAAAACCTCTTTCCACAAAGCAGCACGACGGAGGGAAAAACTGTAGTATCTGACAGTGAAAGTACAGGAAAAACTCACATTAATCACACGGAGAAACAACAGAAGAGCTACATTAGGAAGGTTTGCTGGACCTTCGTCATGTGATTCAACGTTTACCAGCGAATCCACCGTGACGACTGCTTCCTGTACGAAGTCCGAGCAGCTACACCGGAGGATTACTGCTACACCACAGGATTACTGCTACACCACAGGATTACTGCTACACCGGAGGATTACTGCTACACCACAGGATTACTGCTACACCACAGGATTACTGCTACACCGGAGGATTACTGCTACACCACAGGATTACTGCTACACCGGAGGATTACTGCTACACCACAGGATTACTGCTACACCAGAGGATTACTGCTACACCGGAGGATTACTGCTACACCACAGGATTACTGCTACACCGGAGGATTACTGCTACACCACAGGATTACTGCTACACCGGAGGATTACTGCTACACCGGAGGATTACTGCTACACCACAGGATTACTGCTACACCGGAGGATTACTGCTACACCACAGGATTACTGCTACACCACAGGATTACTGCTACACCGGAGGATTACTGCTACACCACAGGATTACTGCTACACCGGAGGATTACTGCTACACCACAGGATTACTGCTACACCAGAGGATTACTGCTACACCGGAGGATTACTGCTACACCGGAGGATTACTGCCACCCTGGAGGATTACTGCTACCTGTGAATATGGACTTTGACCTGGAGTCTTTCCACAGCCATCTTCTGAACTACCATCCTCTGGATGTTAAGATGTTTGGGATTTATTCTGCCACCTTCCTCGGCTCGGACTGCAGCCTCCCACCGAGTTTCATGAAAATCGGACAAGATGTTTTTCCGTAAACGTGCCGAGAAACAGACGAACAGTCGACCCGAAGACAGGCCTCCTCTCATGTCTTTAATCTACATCTGACTGTTAACGACCAGGAGGCTGCACGATCGATCTGAAGCCACAAGACGATGAAGTTTTACCTCTTTGGGACAAAAGAGTCGACATCACTTCGCTCTAAAGCAGCAAAACCAAATGAAGTTTGTCCTGGAAGAAGCTCCTGATTCATGCGCTCGTTAACTCGCTGCCTGTGGACTCATGTGTGAGCAACCAGCAGCTGCTCATAAACAGGAAGAGCCCGAGGAACGAGACGCTGTTTGAAACACTTACAAAATCTTTAACTGTACGAAAAAAAAAATGCAAGTTCTGAAAAACTAGCAAGCAAAAATATCTGGTTTACTTGTCTTAGTTTAAATTGGACGATGACACAGAAGTCAAAGTCAGTTTTCATGCCTCACTTCAATGTGTTTTTTCACATTCTTGGCATAAACAGGCTTCCATACAAACCTCTGTGTGAAAACATGAAAAGATTTCTTTCCCCTTCAGCTCTCAGAGCAGAAACGTGCTTCGCCGCCGACTCAACGCGGAAGTGAGGCGGCAATCAGACGGCGCAGTCTGGACGGCTGCATTAACATCAAACTGAATGTTATTTTCTCCATGATTAAGTGTAATTATCTAATCATTGTTCTGCACACTCGCAGCAGCTCTCAGCCGTCATTACACTTAATTAGAGCTCTTTCAGTGATTCATAAAAAAATAAGCATCTTTTACTGGCCGAGCTCCGCGGCTGGAGGCAGCCTATCATTTCCCCCGAGCTCCTCTCGGCCAATCGCAGCCACCCGTCCAGGTGGCGGCGGAGGAAGCGCTCAGGGGGCGAGGCCGCCTCCAGGCGCCGACTCAAGATCAGCCCTTCCTCCCACTGGCCCACTGGATGTGGAGGCTTGAGGCTGATCTGGGAGCAGCGCCTGCTCCGTCCGAACCAGCTCTTCCAGTCTATAAACGCAGCTCAGCGTCGAAACCCGTCATTAGCCTGTCATGGCGGTCGTAAATCAAATCCGCTGGCTCTGTTGTCATGACAACATCAGGCAGCCACAAATCAAGGCGGGATGTTTGAGCCAACAGGTCTCTGGCACAGCTGGGGGGGGGGGGTAGAGAAAGTGGGGCGGGGGGGCGCTGCAGGTCAGATGAGGTGTTGAACCACCGCTCAGGAGACGGCGAGACCGCAGCCCGTCCACGTCCTGCAGGACAGGCCTCCATGTGTGAGTGTGGGGATGTGGCGTGCAGAGTCTGGATCAGGCGAAGGCCGCAGCACATTAAGGAGGAACATTAATCACCTGCCTGTTCATCAGCGCAGGAGCTTACCTGGCAGTTACGAGGTGGAGCCGTCAGCGTGTCTCATAAACGCCGTGTGATTATCGATGGACGTAAATCAGACGCTTTTATGGACGTCCCCGCTTCACGGCCTTGTCTTCTGCCAGCTGCTGCTGCATGTGCTGAAGAGTCACACTGAGATTTAACAGGAAGTGAAGCGACTGCTGTGGAAACACCTGAGCCTGTTCAGGTGACACTTCACAGGCGTGAAGACCGGAGCGAGCCAAGAACTGTTTATGAAAAACACCAGTGTGTGTGTGTGTGTGTGTGTGTGTGTGTGTGTGTGTGTGTGTGTGCATGTGTGTGTGTGTGTGTGTGTGTGTGTGCGTGTGTGTGTGTGTGTGTGTGTGGGCTCAGGTAGGCCTACAGGAACATCTGTGTGAAGCTCTATTAGACACCAAAACGCTGCACACACGTGAAACCCCACTTTACGTTTATTCATGAGTATTTTCTGTCCAGTAACAAGTACTGCACTCAAGAAATAAGGGGTAAAAGTAGGAGTGGGACATTTTCATCATACAAAGACGCAGTTTGGGAACTTTACTGTAACCAGTGTGTGTGTGTGTGTGTGTGTGTGTGTGTGTGTGTGTGTTTATATAAAGAGTGAATGGAGGAGCGCTGATGACTGGAAATCCCCTCCGTCAAGCCCCGACATCGTCAGCGTTTCTCCTTTTCTTTAAGACACACGCGCGCGCGCGCGAGGATTGTGAACATGTAAACACGATCAGCCTGCAGGACCTTCTGAGGATCAATACAGGGAATATTTCTCCGCTCATCGGCCACGTGATCACTCATCAATACTGACTGCGGTGCCTGAAGTCACGCGCTGCGGCTGTAACGCAGCAGCAGAGTGAATAACGACAGACTCGGATGTTAATTGCTTCTGTTTGCAGCAATTAAGTTGATTTGGCTGATTAGAGGTTTCATGACGAGCGGCTGAGTTCGTTTGTCTCGTTTGGATAAATACTCACATTAACATCAGAGGGCGGCTCAGCCCCCTGATTCAGCGCACACAGGTGATGGATGCTTGATGCTAATTGTAGCACTCGACTGATTGGAGGGCTACACCCTCAACAAGTGTGAAGGAAAAGGTTCAACAGCAGGAAAACAACAGCAATTATCAGCTTCTAGCAGACGAGACGAGGCTGAGTCTCGTGTTTTCCACGATTTGATCAACAAAATTAGAGTGAACGTTGGCTGTTTGCTCACCTGTGAACGAGCTTCGTCCGTCTGTTTCCGGCACGTGGTAGAAGAATGTAGCGGAGGCAGCTAACCTAACGTTAGCTGCGCCAGTCAAAGCCTGAACCAAAGCAGAGCCAACAGATGCACGCGCACGCTCTGTGAGCCGGTGTGATGCAGTGACACAGAACGAGTTTGCTTCTCGCGTGAACGTCGCGCTTTCCCCCAGAAATTACTCAGCATGTGCAGATGAGGCTAATGTGGTGCTAAACGGCGCTCTGAGGACAAACGCACGTGATGACGTTTGTGTCCTCTCAGCTGGACTCATTAAATCCATCAGTGCTCGTCTCTCTTTGTTTTGCCGGTTTGATAATTGAATTTAATAACCATCACTAATGGCGCGGCTCACCTGGACTCACCTGTCAGCGTCGCTGCTGTTTCAAACAGTCGCTCACTCGGAGGAGATGAAGAGGAGTGATAATTTGTTTCTGTCAGTCGTGCACCTACACGCCTCCACCATCTGCTCCTTCATCTCAGCCTCTCATCCTGAAGACTGAAGCATTTCCATGGAAACACCACCAACATACAGGCAGGTAGCGTGGGGGGGGGGGGGGGTCTTCATCACGTCTCCATCAGCCACAGTGTGTGTACCTGCTTTTGTTCTTTGTGCTGTCGATGGTTTCCTGTGAAATCATTCGACAGTGATGAGGATGATGAGGGTGAGGATGAAGAGGGTGAGGAGGATGAGGATGAGGGTGAGGAAGGTTACAGCTTCTTTCTTATGTGTTCAACTGTTCACGCTTCACATCGTCCGTCCGTTCACGTGTAACACTGCAGGAGGTCTGAAACCGTCCGGACGCTGTGACACATCAGTCAGACAGGAAGTGATCACCTGATCTGAGAACAGCTCAAAGTCAAGATGTTTCATGTTCTTCATTGATTTCTGTAAAGGTCTCTTATTGTGAATCTGATGCAGCAACACCTTTCACAGACTGAAAGATGTGGAACGCTCCAAAAACACCTGTTTGGAACATTCCACAGGTAAACAGGCTGATTGGTGACAGGTGAGACGACCGTTTGTGTGTCAGCTCTCAAACACTCACACGTTTGTGTTCGTCATTGTGACATTTCAACATCTTCAAAATCATCTTTGATGGTTTAACTTTGTGTTTAAGTATCATTAATTCAGTTAATAGTATTTATTTGTATTTAATTCATTAAATGTCCTTAATGTTGCCTCTTTAGTTTCAACTAAATATTCTATTATAATAATAATAATAATAATAATAATAATAATGGCAATACAATCAAAACTCCAATAATAAATTCTAATTTCCACTTTTGTTCTAAAAATGATTGAAACTGTATTTTTCTTTTTCTTCAACACCAAATCTCTAAAATAAAAATTGCTTTATATGAAAATGAAGCTGGAATTTTCTCTCATGTAACGTCTCAAAATCACAAATGAAACCATGAAACGGTCAGTTTTTTTAGTAAAAGAGGAAAAATCACATCAGATTCCAAAGAACAAAACGTCTGATTTCATCTCATTTTATTTATATTTTTTCCAAATCTGAACACAGGAAGTACAAAGCTTCTGTCCATTTTCCTTCGTCAGAGGAAACCAGTTGTACAGTTAGTGCATTCGATCCTAAAACGATGAAAAAATAGATCTGACTAAGAAGAAGAAGAAGAAGAAGTGCTACATAAGGAGATGATGAGGTAAATCTGTCCAGGAAGCAGAAACAAACAGATGAACGGATGCAGTGAGGGACACAGACGGACAGACGGACAGTCCACACGTCCTTGTTATCATCGCTATGTACACGTCAGATGCATAGAATACTTTCAAATCCTTTTTACATAAATACCTACATCTGCTCTTTTGTTTCAGAGACAAAAACTACCAGCGCAACGAGAAGTGAACCCGCTCCAAACTGCTCCGGGATCAGCTGGTGTGCCACTCTGCCGCAGTGCCTCTGAGCAGCGCAGACAAACCTCCAGAGAAGAACGACACAAACACTGCAGTGACATCACTGTGTGTGTGTGTGTGTGTGTGTGTGTGTGTGTGTGTGTGTCCTGGGTGACATTTCCTTCATTACCATGAACACACACACACACACACACACACACACACACACACACACACACACACTCGTGTCTCTCGCTCAGTTTTCGGTTGTTTTTCACTCGGAGGTTCGTCCAATCAGCTCGACAGACGTCAGATCTCAGGTTCCTCCGACAGGAAGTGAAGCTTTTCAAATTAAAACTCAGGTGTCGTCAGTCTGTGATGTTCAGCACATTCCACCATTGACCTGTGTTGAAAAAACATTGTAATGTTCCTTTTAGTGTCTCCTCCACACTGACTGTTACTGTCCTACATTTCCCAGAATGCTTTTCAACACAAGTGACAGAGGGGAGAACTCTGAGCCACGTTTAATGAACCTGAATGACTGAAGATTAAGAGTCAATGATGATTCTTTAGTGAAAATCAATGTAAAGACTGACTGACTGACTGACTGACTGACTGATTCCAGCCTGATCAGCTGTTTGAGGGACAAAATGACGAGCTGACAGACGTGAAGCTCTGATGGAGTCTGGCCTGTGAAGAACATCACGGTCTGACGCTCGGAGGACGATTTGAAGTTGAAGAGACTTTGTCGTCTCTCCTGCTGGAGGAGCCTGATTTTCCGTCTCTCTCTCTGTCAGACATGTTGTTCAGGCGAGCAGATTTCCTGCGAGCCCGACGCCGTCTGTTGCAGACAGACGCTCAGAAACCTTCAGCCGAGCAGCTTCTCACTTTAATCGTCTCTTTTTCGGGACGCTGGTTTCGTTTGGCACCAAAATCCACCGTCGAGCGTTCAGTCAACAGCTGTGACCACGTTTGGACTCCTGTTTGTTTATTCTTTTATTTTTACAGACCAACTCCGACAGGAAGTTACAGTTTTTAAGCTCCTCCTTCGTGGCTGATCAGTTTTTCTTGTGTTTTTTTTTTTTTTTTGACCTCCTGAGTGCTGATGCCTTCAGGGACATCCATCAGTCCTCACAAAGGTAAGCTGTTGACAATGTGTGTGTGTGTGTTCGTGTGTGTGTGATCGGAACAAAGGGGAAACGGTCTGATAGGTCGTCAGGTTACAGTCTGACGTGTTTCATGTTATTTTGGAGCCTTTGTCAGATTCTCTCATCTCTTACTGGCGCAGTTTGTTCATGATGAAACAAATCTGACTCGTCATAAAACCGTACATGAAGATTTGAGAGCGAGTCAAGGCAGAACATGACAGGCACCTGTCAATCATTTCACCAATCATGGAACAGGAAGTGCGTCCGCCTGACGCCTCAGGTCAACGCCGAGGTCAAATCCTCTGATCCGACAACTATTATCACCTTTAATGGAATTCACAGCCTCACTCAGAAGCATGGCGCTTGTTCTAAAATGGCAAATGTTGCAGCACCAGCTTTTATTTTGAAACTGAACATCCTGTTTCAGCTTGAACGGGTCGAGTCTTCACACAAAAAGCTGATGATTATGTTACAACATGGACTTTATTTTGAAATCTAAGCTCCTTTCTTTGTTGGTGTGTTTCAAAGAAAATGGTCAGACGCCACATTTGATGGATTTAATCCAGAGTTAGAATAAACGGTTTCTTTCGTGTCTCTGAACTCATCATCACTGAAAGTCCTATTTTTTTGTTTTGCTCGCTCAGATCTACAAACTCAACCCTCAAAACATCGATTTAACTTTTCATTCTGTCCTTCAAGCTCTCAAAACTTCATCACGGCTCAGATTTCTTCCTCAACAGTTTGGTCACTGCGTCACATCAGAGCTAAGGCTGCCTCGTGGTGCGTTCAGGGTCGGCTGCGCGCACTTCTGTTCCACTGTTTCCAGCTGCATTAGAGCTTTTGGTTCACAGCAGCTGTTTGTGGGGACGTTTGAACGTCCTCCTGTGAGTTCAGTGTCATTATTGTGAATTTCTTAGAGCAGAGATGATCTTGGTTTTGGTTTGGTGACTTAACCCACATGATCACGTTCATGATGGACTCCTGGAGGCAGGAAGGAAAAACTGAGCTGAGCCTGTTAGCAGCATTAGCTCAGTTAGCCAATCCCGTTGTAGAAAAGGCGCCTGAATGCACCTTTAAAGTGAATTTGATGTCTGAATCGAACCAAAATGACGGTCAGAAAGTGTGTGTGTGTGTGTGTGTGTGTGTGTTTTCTGCAGGCTAGTCGTCGCTGATGACGTCCACGTCCTCGCCTCCCGCCTGCTGCGTGGCCGCCCTCCAGCGGTTCACGTGCTGACTGCCCTTCCTCTTCTGCTGAGCTTCAGGAGACTCTTCCTCCAACTTCTGACGTTTGTGCTTCGTCCTGCGGTTCTGAAACCAAACCTTCACCTGCACAGAGAGAGGACAGGTGAGCCTTCAGACAGGTGAGCCCTCAGACAGGTGAGCCCTCAGACAGGTGAGCCCTCTGCTTTAACACATGACAGAGAAATACTGTGACAGCTCCTCCTCTGTACACTTACTGCGCAGTATTATTATCCTCTTAGTTTTCATCCTGACTAATAATACTACACATTACTGTACTACATCATGAACACATGAACCTGAATGTAACACCTCAAACACACTGGAGGAGAGTCACAAAGTACATTTACTCAAGTACAATTTTTATGTACAAGTACTTTCACTGTTACTGTGTTCTTCTAATACTACTAGTACTGCTGCTGCATTTCTCACAAACAAAATAAATTCTGTTTTTTTTATGGGTTAAATGAAACTTTATTGATCTTGGAGGGACATTCACAAGCCGCTGAATGAATGAATGAATGAGCTGATGAACACATGATGCGCCTCTGCTGATAAAACTCACATCAAATAATTAAAAACTGCTGTTTTTCTGCTACGTTCAACTGCAGATTCAACTAAAATACTGCAGTACACACACACACACACACACACACACACAGGAAACTTTTCCACCATGTTTGTAGGCCTTCGCATCCACCCACGTGTATTTCTACTACTATCACTTGTTATTCTGTCAGCTCCTTCATCATTAGGATCTATAGTCCTCCTGTTTGGAGGAGCGGCAGGAAGCGGCTCCTCTGCGGCTCCTCTGCGGCTCCTCTGCGGCTCCTCTGCGGCTCCTTCTCCCGCTCCTTCTCCCGCTGACAGTCAGTCATAAATGTGTCGGAGCTTCACGGTGATTTAAGATCTTTGTGCTGGTAAAACACGAGCGTGACACGCAGAGCTGCTGGAACACGTCCGGCCGAGTGCCGGCTGACTCAGCCTGAGCTGCGTTGCTCAATCTGTCGACGACCGACGTTAAATCTGTCCGACGATCCGGACCGAGCGCCGCCGAAGACCTCGGGTCACACTTCGACGTCTGCGTGACGCCGCGTCGTGTAATTATGACGCTGACGAGTCGCCGCTGAGCGAGGAGGTGATTTCTCTTGAGCTCCTTCCAGAGATTAATCCTCTCTGACAAAATCCAAATAAAAGCTCAGCTGCTGACAAAACACTTAAGACAGACGAGAGCTCACGTCTCACTGAGGACAGACAAGTACAAGTACTCACATCCTCAACTGAAGCCAGACAGACAGCAGCACCTCACTGCCAAAATACTCCATTACACCATGAAGAAAATACTCCATAACACTGTGAAAATACTCTGTAACACTGCCAAAATACTCCATTACACCATGAAGAAAATACTCCATAACACTGTGAAAATACTCTGTAACACTGCCAAAATACTCCATTACACTGTAAAAAATGTTCCATTACGCTGTGAAGAAAATACTTCATTACACCTTGAAAATAGTCCATAACACTGTAAAAAATACTCCATTATACTGTAACTATCAGTAAAAGTACTCAGTAGAATTCATCTTTTGAACTTCTGACCTTCAGTTTGATCTGTTTCCACACCGTGCCGAACTCTGCACACGCACACTTGAAGGGACAGTTGAGAGTATCTGAAGCGGGCTTGTTTGAGGTATTTGTACTCGGTGTACTGCAGTACTTTGTGCCGCTGTGGACGAGGCAGCAAAACGTTTTCAGTCACCTCAAAAAATCAACTTGTTTCTGCTTCTGAAGTTAAATTCACCTTTAAAGAAAGTGCAGTATTTTTCAGAGGACAGGTGGAAATACTGCAGTAATGTAGAAGTACCTCACTGCTGTACATGTGTTTAATTACTTCCCTCTGCACCTCTGCAGGTTTTGGACGGAGGCCCTGAAGCGTGTCGAGGAATCATTATTCTCCATAAACCTGCAGCGATTGCAAAACGTCTCATTCACGTCTGATTAATGCGCGCTGACGGCGGATTGATGGATTTGTCTTCCCGTCCTCCGATCGTTGTGAAATTAGCTCATAAATAACGGAGGATGACTCACGGCGATCCGCTGGCGTCAGGGCTCGTATCGCCGTGGCGACCTGATGACAAACACTGCCAATCACGACTGAGAAAAGGTGGAGGAGCGTCTCCACCTGACTAACTGACGACTCACTTCCTCCCGCCTGGACCGACGCCAGCCGCCGTCACCCAACTGATCCCGGACCAGCAGCCTGTCCCACAGCTGTCCTCGCTCGCTCTGGACAGGCGAGGTTCAGCCGTTCATTCATCATTCGTTCATACTTTCCACAGAAAATTATTTTTTCTGTCCAGTTTTTATTCTTCTGTTCATCCGTTCATCAGTCAGTTATTTGTTCACTAATTCTTTCATTCATCCAGATTATTTATTGGACAGTTTATATTCATTCACTCATTCATTCATTCATCCGTCCATTTGTCCTGGAAGAAATCATCTCATTTTATTTATTATCATGTGTTCATTTGTATTATTACATGAATTAGTTTAACAACATTTTAAGTAAGTAGTTCTTTTTTTGGTTCATGTCAATATTAATTTGTTCATTCACTCATTCATTCATTTTTTTCAGAGGTCTGCTGTTTTTAATGTTTTAAATTCTTTTTTTTTGGACAGTTTATATTCATTCACTCATTTGTTCATGCATTCATCTGTCCTGGAAGAAATCATCACGTTTTATTGTCTTTTTGTTCTGAGCAGTTTTTATCCATTCATTCATTCATTCATTCATTCATTCATTCATATTTTAGGTAACATCATGTTTCGTTGACTTTTTCTGGGCAGGTTTTATTCATGTATTCATGCTGCCATCAATCATTTATTCATTCATACATTCAATCATTGATGCATGTTTTCTGGAGTCATCTTTTCATGTATTCATCCAGTCATTCAATCATTGATGCATGTTTTCTGGAGTCATCTTTTCATGTATTCATCCAGTCATTCATCCTTTCACATTTGATTTTATTTTGGATGCTACTGAATATTTGACTTTAAATAAACCATATTTTCAGAATTTGTTCATTTTTGATTCGTGTCAAAAACTTTCATTCATGCATTCATCCATATTTACTGCAAGAAGTTGTCATGTTTTCAATCCTACATTCATTCATTCATTCATTTACTCATATGCATATTTTTAGTCGTAAGTAGTTTAGCTTCACTTTTCACTTGTTCATTCATTCATACAAATTTTCTGGGAGAAATGATCCTGTTTTATTTTATTTGCGATTTTTTTCTGGACACATATTCATCCATTCATCTGTCATTCATTCATTCATTACTTTTGTTATTTCATCTTATGTTCATATTCTGATAACATAATAAAACATAACCCCTCCTCACTTTCCCATCATGCCCTCCTTCTCCTTACTTTCCCATCATGCCCTCCTCCTCCTTCTCCTCACTTTCCCATCATGCCCTCCTCATGCCCTCCTCCTCCTTCTCCTTCTCCTCACTTTCCCATCATGCCCTCTTTCTCCTCCTCACTTTCCCATCATACCCTCCTTCTCCTTCTCCTCCCCCTCATTTTCCCATCATGCCCTCCTTCTCCTTCTCCTTCTCCTCACTTTCCCATCATGCCCTCCTCCTCCTTCTCCTCACTTTCCCATCATGCCCTCCTCATGCCCTCCTCCTCCTTCTCCTCACTTTCCCATCATGCCCTCCTTCTCCTCCTCACTTTCCCATCATACCCTCCTTCTCCTTCTCCTCCCCCTCATTTTCCCATCATGCCCTCCTTCTCCTTCTCCTCCTCCTCCTTCTCCTCACTTTCCCATCATGCCCTCCTCCTCCTTCTCCTCACTTTCCCATCATGCCCTCCTCATGCCCTCCTCCTCCTTCTCCTCACTTTCCCATCATGCCCTCCTTCTCCTCCTCCTTCTCCTCACTTTCCCATCATGCCCTCTTTCTCCTCCTCCTTCTCCTCACTTTCCCATCATACCCTCCTTCTCCTTCTCCTCCCCCTCACTTTCCCATCATGCCCTCCTTCTCCTTCTCCTTCTCCTCACTTTCCCATCATGCCCTCTTTCTCCTCCTCCTTCTCCTCACTTTCCCATCATACCCTCCTTCTCCTTCTCCTCCTCCTCACTTTCCCATCATGCCCTCCTTCTCCTTCTCCTCCTCCTCCTCACTTTCCCATCATGCCCTCTTTCTCCTTCTTCTCCTCCTCCCCCTCAGTTTCCCATCATGCCCTCCTTCTCCTCCTCCTCACTTTCCCATCATACCCTCCTTCTCCTTCTCCTCCTCCTTCTCCTCACTTTCCCATCATGCCCTCCTTCTCCTCCTCCTCCTCCTCACTTTCCCATCATGCCCTCCTTCTCCTTCTCCTCCTCCTCCTCACTTTCCCATCATGCCCTCTTTCTCCTCCTCCTTCTCCTCACTTTCCCATCATACCCTCCTTCTCCTTCTCCTCCTCCTCACTTTCCCATCATGCCCTCCTTCTCCTTCTCCTCCTCCTCCTCACTTTCCCATCATGCCCTCTTTCTCCTTCTTCTCCTCCTCCCCCTCAGTTTCCCATCATGCCCTCCTTCTCCTCCTCCTCAGTTTCCCATCATACCCTCCTTCTCCTTCTCCTCCTCCTTCTCCTCACTTTCCCATCATGCCCTCCTTCTCCTCCTCCTCCTCCTCACTTTCCCATCATGCCCTCCTTCTCCTTCTCCTCCTCCTCCTCACTTTCCCATCATGCCCTCTTTCTCCTTCTTCTCCTCTTCCCCCTCAGTTTCCCATCATGCCCTCCTTCTCCTTCTCCTCCTCCTTCCCCTCGGTTTCCCATCATGCTCTCCTTCTCCTCCTCCCCCTCAGTTTCCCATCATGCCCTCCTTCTCCTCCTCACTTTCCCATCATGCCCTCCTCCTCCTCCTCCTCCTCCTCACTTTCCCATCATGCCCTCCTCCTCCTCCTCCTCCTCCTCAGTTTCCCATCATGCCCTCCTTCTCCTCCTCCTCCCCCTCGGTTTCTCATCATGCCCTCCTTCTCCTCCTCCTCCTCCTCAGTTTCCCGTCATGCCCTCCTTCTCCTCCTCCTCCTCCTCCCCCCCCCCCCCGGTTTCTCATCATGCTCTCCTTCTCCTCCTCCTCACTTTCCCATCATGCCCTCCTTCTCCTCCTCACTTTCCCATCATGCCCTCCTTCTCCTCCTCACTTTCCCATCATGCCCTCCTTCTCCTTCTCCTCCTCCTCCTCCTCACTTTCCCATCATGCCCTCTTTCTCCTTCTTCTCCTCCTCCCCCTCAGTTTCCCATCATGCCCTCCTTCTCCTCCTCACTTTCCCATCATGCCCTCCTCCTCCTCCTCCTCCTCCTCACTTTCCCATCATGCCCTCCTCCTCCTCCTCCTCCTCCTCAGTTTCCCATCATGCCCTCCTTCTCCTCCTCCTCCCCCTCGGTTTCTCATCATGCCCTCCTTCTCCTCCTCCTCCTCCTCAGTTTCCCGTCATGCCCTCCTTCTCCTCCTCCTCCTCCTCCTCCCCCCCCCTCGGTTTCTCATCATGCCCTCCTTCTCCTCCTCCTCCTCCTCACTTTCCCATCATGTCCTCTTTCTCCTTCTCCTTCTCCTCTTCCTCAGTTTCCCGTCATGCCCTCCTTCTCCTCCTCCTCCTCCTCCTCCTCCCCCCCCCCCCCCCTCGGTTTCCCATCATGCCCTCCTCTTCCTCCTCCTCCTCAGTTTCTCATCATGCCCTCCTTCTCCTCCTCCTCCTCCTCAGTTTCCCGTCATGCCCTCCTTCTCCTCCCCCCCCCCCCCCCCCCCCCCTCGGTTTCTCATCATGCCCTCCTTCTCCTCCTCCTCCCCCTCGGTTTCTCATCGTGCCCTCCTTCTCCTCCTCCTCCTCCTCAGTTTCCCGTCATGCCCTCCTTCTCCTCCTCCTCCCCCCCCCCCCCCCCCCCCCCTCGGTTTCTCATCATGCCCTCCTTCTTCTCCTCCTCAGTTTCCCATCATGCCCTCCTTCTCCTCCTCCTCCCCCTCGGTTTCTCATCATGCCCTCCTTCTCCTCCTCCTCCTCCTCAGTTTCCCGTCATGCCCTCCTTCTCCTCCTCCTCCCCCCCCCCCCGGTTTCTCATCATGCCCTCCTTCTCCTCCTCCTCCTCCTCACTTTCCCATCATGCCCTCTTTCTCCTTCTCCTTCTCCTCTTCCTCAGTTTCCCGTCATGCCCTCCTTCTCCTCCTCCTCCTCCTCCTCCTCCCCCCCCTCGGTTTCTCATCGTGCCCTCCCCCCCCCCCCCTCGGTTTCTCATCGTGCCCTCCTTCTCCTCCTCCTCCCCCTCGGTTTCCCATCATGCCTACCTGCGTCTCGGTCAGACACAGCCCGCTGGCCAGCTGCTTCCTCTCGGCTCCGACGACGTAGTGGTTCTTCTCGAAGGCTCGCTCCAGGCGCAGCAGCTGGGAGGGCGAGAACGCCGTGCGGATCCGTTTGGGTTTCCTGGAGAACGGGCCGTGGAGCAGGAGGTTCTCCGGACTGCTGTCCTCCCCTGGACACAAAACCAACATGTGGATCAGACGCAGCAGTGACACCTGCTCTCAGACCTGCTCAGGTGTCCTCAGACACAGGTGACAGAAATCGTAAGATAAGATAAGATAAGATAAGATAAGATCTTTAATCAGAGCGTCCTTTCATGATGCCACCAAAGCCTCCGTGAGGCTGCAGGTTTCTCATTACACACACACACACACACACACACACACTGAGCAGAAACGTCAAAGACGAGATGGCATCACTCTGAGACTGAACCTCACAGAGACCGTGTGTGTGTGTGTGTGTGTGTGTGTGTGTGTGTGTGTGTGTGTGTGTGTGTGTGTGTGTGTGTGTGCGTGTGTCTGTGTGGAGTCAAACTGCAGCCTGAACTGTGACTCAGCGTTTGTCAGCATGACGTCACACTGTGACAGTTTGCACAGTCATGATTTCTTCTTACACACTTCCTGAACCACTTCCTGAAACACTTCCTGAAACACTTCCTGAGGTCGACTCACGTTGAAAAATAAATGTTTGTTAAGAAAAATCAATTTAAACATCGATAAATATGAACGGAACAATAAGAACAAAGTGGAGCAAAGAGGAAACTCACAGAAAACACATAATACTACTAATACTACTACTACTAATACTACTACTGGATGCTTTTCTTTATCTTTCTATTGTTTTGTTGATATTCAGAGAAAACGTTTTATTAATGTTTTCATCAATAATCCTTTGACTGCGTTTCTTTGGGACTCACAGTGTTTTGATCTGAGCTGCTGCACTTTCAGGTTTAAATAAAGTTGTATTGAATTATTGAAAATGTGCATCTGTGTGTGTTTTTTCTTCTGTTCATTTTCTTTTATTTATTCAGTGATTTGATTTTTCTCTATATTTCCTGTTTGAGGTCTTCATGTAAATTAGACGTGAGCTCTGCTGATTGGTCGATTATTAAACTGAATTTTGTTCATTCATTAATTGTTTGAGTCATTTTTTTCTTTCCAAATGTTTGAAAGCAGCTTTTAGAAGAACCTGTAATTTTTTTGTTTGAGAATAAGCTGCAAATCAAAATGTGACGATGTGAGCATCGATTCGTATGATCGATCGTATGGTTGATCGTATGACTGATCATATGATCAATCGTTTGATTGATCGTATGGTTGATCATATGATCGATCATTTGATCGATCATTTGATTGATCGTATGACTGATCTCATGATCGATCGTTTGATTGATCGTATGGTTGATCGTATGATCGATCATTTGATCGATCATTTGATTGATCGTATGACTGATCTCATGATCGATCGTTTGATTGATCGTATGGTTGATCGTTTGATTGATTGTATGATCGATCGTTTGATTGATCGTATGGTTGATCGTATGGTTGATCGTTTGATTGATCGTATGACTGATCGTATGGTCGATCGTTTGATTGATCGTATGGTTGATCGTTTGATTGATCGTATGACTGATCTCATGATCGATCGTTTGATTGATCGTATGGTTGATCGTTTGATTGATTGTATGATCGATCGTTTGATTGATCATATGGTTGATCGTATGGTTGATCGTTTGATTGATCGTATGACTGATCGTATGGTCGATCGTTTGATTGATCGTATGGTTGATCGTTTGATTGATCATATGACTGATCTCATGATCGATCGTTTGATTGATCGTATGGTTGATCGTTTGATTGCTTGTATGATCGATCGTTTGATTGATCGTATGGTTGATCGTTTGATTGATCGTATGGTCGATCGTTTGATTGATCGTATGGTTGATCGTTTGATTGATCGTATGACTGATCATATGATCGATCGTTTGATTGATCGTATGGTTGATCATATGATCGATCATTTGATCGATCATTTGATTGATCGTATGACTGATCTCATGATCGATCGTTTGATTGATCGTATGGTTGATAGTTTGATTGATTGTATGATCGATCGTTTGATTGATCGTATGGTTGATCGTATGGTCGATCGTTTGATTGATCGTATGGTTGATCATTTGATTGATCGTATGACTGATCTCATGATCGATCGTTTGATTGATCGTATGGTTGATCGTTTGATTGCTTGTATGATCGATCGTTTGATTGATCGTATGGTTGATCGTTTGATTGATCGTATGACTGATCGTATGGTCGATCGTTTGATTGATCGTATGGTTGATCGTTTGATTGATCGTATGACTGATCGTATGATCAATCGTTTGATTGATCGTTTGACTGATCGTATGGTTGATCGTTTGATTGATCGTATGACTGATCGTATGATCGATCGTTTGATTGACCTCGTGATCGATGACAGGTGGTTCACTTGTAATGAACCGTGTGATGGAAATAAATGTGTCTTCTTTACGTTTTTGTCCGATGACTCGAGTTACTTCACAGAATTCAGTTTAATACGCAAAGAATAAAAAAATACCACAGGTACATAAAGTACTGCTGTACCTTCAACGACTAAACTTCTGCTGAACCGACTGAAATCTTAGAGACGAGTTCAGGTCAGTCATCGGCTTCCTGTCCGTCGTGGTGCTCGAGGCTAACCGGCGCCGCGGTGACGGGATTTAACTTTTCACCTCTGAGATCATCGCAGGTTAGAAAAACAAACCAGCCGGTCAGCAGCCATGTTGCCGTGCGGTCACAGCGAGACGGCGTCGCTAAAAATGGACGTTGCGTTTCTCTTTGTGTTCTCGCTTTTGCTGCAAAGCCACAAGAAACACCTGCTTCATTTTTCCGACCGTTTATTGAAATCTCACGTAAATTTCTCAAATCTATTTTACATAAAAACAAATCCATGCTCGACTTCTTCTCAACCGCCGCGGCTCGGCTGAAAGGAGGCGCCGCTGCCGACACGCCACACGCAAAAAAGTCGGTTACTTGGCGGCTCGGAGGAGGCTCGGAGGACAATGATGGCGTGCAGACAGCAGACACGTGCTCTCGCCTTTTATCCAACGTTAGCGTCTCTGAAGTGATATTCATATGCAAACCGGGAGCCGCAGCCGTGACTGACGGAGGCGCCGGAGTCTCAGAGGAGCTCGGCATGCAAATGTGACGGTTGATTTCTGTTGAGTGTCAAATAACCCGAGACGATGCGTCAACGTAACAACGGCGGCGAGTTTCCAGGCGGGTCAGAGGTCGGAGACGCTCTCCGGGCTCGCTTGGCAGCGAACGCTCTGAGAGAACGAAACCACAGAAACTGGAACCACACGAAGCTTCTGCTGACGTCGCGTCAAAGTCCTCCGTCTGTCCGGATTCTTCTTCTTCTTCTTCTTCTTCTTCTGTTTTATTCTCCGTTTGTCCTCGTAGAACCTGCAGACCTAAAGTAAAACCACCATCACGGATGAACAGCGACCTCGAGGCCTCCACTGTTAGGTTGGTGCTTTGCACACGGCACTCAGAAAGTTTGTGGTGCATCACAGTTCACACCTGGAATTTACCCATGATGCAACAGTGCAATGCAACAGACCTGCTGTCAGTTGGGTTTCCACTGCTTTTATTCCATTTCTGTGTCTTTATTCCCTTTTTCTAGATCTCTGTTTCATTTTTAGTTGATGTTCTTTTTTCCTCCTGTGACTCGTCTCAGTTTGTGTTTGATTCCAGCGTTCTCGACTCCACCTGTCCGTCATCCATCACCTGTAGCTGCTAATCTCTCAGGGGGGCGAGGGGGTCGATCCCAGCTCGAGGGTCCTCGGACCGACGCTACGTCGCGACAGAGACTCGAGGGTGACGCACTCGCTGAATCAAAGAGTCCTGCTGTCGAATGTTTGTTCTTTTCCCAAAGAAAACCTAAAAACTGGGATAAATCCAGACCCTGTTCGGATCGAGCTTGAGGAACCTCGGCTGGGTGTTCAGAGTGCGTCTGCAGAGGATCAGATTGAGTTTATCCTTCATGGACAAGAACAAAGAGGAAGAATCCAGACTTGTCGCTTCGCTTCGACCCACAGACGTGAAACCTGTTTGAAGGCTGCTTGTTTTCAAGCCTCTAATGACGTTTAGTTTGAGGGTTTTGACCCTTTTAACGGCGCAGCTGACAGACTGGAAGCAGGTAATGACAACACGCTGCAGCTAATGACAGCAAATCCTCCATCACACGACAACAGACGCAGGTTTAAAGAGCCGACGTGAGGCCTCAGAAGCCGCCGCCGAGCTAAACGCTTACGGGACGCAGACGTTTGGCTCGACATCGTTTCTCATTTTCAGCTTTTTACATTCTGCCTCGCGTTTCTTCACATCTGCATGAAACTTTCTCCACAGCACAACATCATCACGTCTATTTCTGTTTCTCCTCTGTCACCTCGTTTCAGCTACTTTCAAACCAAACGTGTTAATGACTGCAAAATATCATCAAATGGAAATACGCTGCACTGCTTCCTTTCACACACATTTCCCCTCAAATGAACCTTCGCGGCATCAAACCCAACCTGAACTTTCTAAAGGTTTGAGGAGCAGAGACGATGAACTTTAAAGAAACGACAGATTTCTCCACCCCGACGCCGTCGAGTCGCTCTGAAGTCAAAGCAGACGCCAAGAGGCCGACGTCAGAAAAAACACAGACTGCATCAAGTAAACGTGTGATGTCCATTCAGATATGATGCATGTAGGAGCTGAGACGCTTCCTCTCATCTACCTTTAACCTCCATACAGTTCATCACAGCCACAGCACGTGAAGCAGACCAAGAGAGGCCAAAACTCCGTCTGTCCATGAACACAACTGCTGCCTTTCAGGTTGTTTCTTCATCGTTGGAAAGCTAAACTTCTCATGATTCAATTGACACAAATGTTTTCAAAATACAATCAACAGCAAGTTCAACCACCAACAAACAAACAAACAAACAACAGCGACTCACAGGTGAAACGTGGCAGCGGTCGATAACAGAAGAGAACATTCAGTCGGAAACACTTAAAATATCCACGAGAAACGCTTCCATCATCTGCGATTAGCCTGCTGGTCTGTCAGTCTTTTCTCTGTCAGACATGTGGGTGTAGGCCTCCTCATGGCCGCTGCACTCTGACCTTTTGATTGACACCTCACTTGACCAATTACGATCTTCCATTTCATCTAGACAGCCGATAACAGCCAATGAGAGGCCACTCGAAAAAGACATTCCTCGTTCTCCTCTTTGGTGTGAAGATCGAGACAAAAGCAGGCAGTCGGTCAGATGACTGACGCTTCCTACGGCCAGAAGACGAGCACGTTCTGCTTCAGGGGTCATTTACAGCCAAATCAATGAATTCAGCTTGAACAGGGATATTACACAGGGTCTGAAATGATAAATATACTAAAACGCCTCAATTTAAAGATATATAGCCTAAATATGAGGATGGATTATCGAAATATTCATTCCTGTATTTAAATATTAGACATTTCTGAAATAAATATGGTAAATTGCCTTTTTTGGTCAACAAACAGACACATCGTTAGAAAACTGTATGTAAAATAAGGATTTTCGGTGGTGCTGTCATCAGTCTTATTGACTGTGGACCAGAGTTAAGTCTCCACGTGGTTCAGGAGCAGCTCTCAGCTCACTCTGGATCAGTGTTTCAGGCCCATTTAAACGGATGGAAAAGGGTTAAAATGTGAATTTAGCTGCCAAACAACAGGCCAGCAGAGATGAGAACATGCTTCACGTCAGTGACTCTTCACCGACGAACGGCTTCAGCTGCTGTGATGACAGAAGAAGAGAAGGAGGAGTGAAGAATGTAAACAGGAGCCGGTGATGAAAGGAGAGATGATGAACTACGACCTGTCAATCAAACGGGCTGATGGCTGCTAATGCTAATGCTAACAACCCAGTTCTTCTTCTACTGTCTGTTACACACATCACAAACAGTAAATACATCACTTCCTGTGCAACAGAAAGGACAGAGCTGCAGAGCCACATGCAGAGGAGCTCCAACATGGAGGAACATGAGGAGGAGGAGGAGGAGGAGGAGGAGGTGGACAGAGGAGACGCACTCAAAGGGAGGCGCTCACATCTCTTAACAGTCACCTCACATCAGGACTGTTGCTGTGTTTACATGTTTGAAAGGAGGAGCAGCAGAGAGAGGAGGAGGAGGAGGAGGGAAAGGCGTGAATGAGGAGGAAAAGACGCCAAAAATGTTCATATCGGCGAGAAAATGTTAAGAGAGGAGGAGGAGGAGCAGGAGGAGGAGGAGGATGGTTGTTGGGGCAGATGGCACATCAGGTTCCCCTGGCACCGAAAACAAGTCCAGACCTGACGGAGTGTGTGTGTGTGTGTGTGTGTGTGTGTGTGTGTGTGTGTGTGTGTGTGTGTGAGGTCTGCACTAACACTCTCCTCCTCCTCCTCCTCCTCCTCCTCCTCCTCCTCAGTATATTTAATGAACCAGAGGCTCCTTTAAGGAAGACGAGACGTTCAGAACGTGTGTGAGCGTTCGTGTCGTTCAGATCATGAAAACTCGACTCGTTAATCCACCACGGAGAGAAAAGTACCGAAGGCCAGCAGACCGCAGCGAACGAGACGAAGGCTGACCGACTGATCAATCAACTGACCCATCAACCGATCGATCAGCTGATCCATCAACTCAATCACTGACTGAGGTTTCACTGTAACAAACCACGACCGAGTAACAGCACGAAAGAAGCTCCTCGACAATATCCACCTGCTCCAGGAGGCCTTTTCCTGTGTGTACATTTACACAGATACTGCACTCAGTACTGCACTGAGTACTGCACTTTTACTCCACTACATTTATCCAACAGCTTTAGTTATTAGTTACTCTACAAATTAAACATTTTGTGGAGCTTTAGACCAAACAAACATGGTGAAGGCGTCACTTTGGGCTCACTGTCACCACATTTCTCATTATTTTCACAATGTTTCCAAAGACCAGAGACCAGAGACAAGAGGACAACAGACACAGAGACACAATGATCTAAAGAGACAAGAGGACAACAGACACAGAGACACAATGATCTAAAGAGACAAGAGGACAACAGACACAGAGACACAATGATCTACAGAGACCAGAGACAAGAGGACAACAGACACAGAGACACAATGATCTACAGAGACCAGAGACAAGAGGACAACAGACACAGAGACACAATGATCTACAGAGACAAGAGGACAACAGACACAGAGACACAATGATCTACAGAGACAAGAGGACAACAGACACAGAGATGCTTTACTGCACTGAGTACTCTGAATACTTCAAGTACATTTTACTGATTATACTGACATATTTTTACTGAGGTAACATTTTCAATGCAGGACTTTTACTTGTAACAGAGTAAATGTACTGTGTGGTATTAGTACTTCTACTGCAGTAAAGGTGTCACTGTGTTCTCATTGTTTACTCATCTGATTAGCCGATAAGCTAACGTAGCTAGCGGTGTTGTCAGATTTGATTGACAGCATTTAGCATCAATCAGCACTCAAAGCTGAAAACTCAAAAATCACAAAAAGAATAACAACGATGAAGAAGAAAGTGTCAGATTTAAAGTGTGAAGAAGAGCGAAGCCTCGAGTCAAGAAGAAGAAAAGCACAAGGAGAAAAAGAAGAAGAGAAGAAGAAAAAGAAGAGAAATGGAGAGAGAAGTTAAGAGAAGAGAAAAAGGAGAAGACAAAGAAGGAGAAGAGAAGAAGAAGCGTGCGCAGGTGAGAGCAGTGAGTGGACGTCAGCTGATCTCTGCTGTGATCAAACTCCAGCTGATCAATGAAAAACATGAAATATATTGACTTTGAGCTGATTTCAGGTCAGTTCATGTCAGAGAAGATCAGACCAGGTGATCACTTCCTGTTCGATGTTTTAAAACTAGAGAAGAAGTCTTTCATCCTGTGTGGACAGCGAGCAGCAGACTCAAGCTTTCTCTCACAGTCAGCACTGAGACTTCAGGAGGTCACTGACTCATGTCTGTCTCGTGTGTTTGGCGTCTCGTGTCCTCGTCCAGTTTTCTGCTCTGTTCTGTCGCTTCGCTTCAGTTTCCTGTTTTTAAAAATCTGAATGAAAAGCAGCGAAATTCAACTTTCAGTTTGTTTTCACAGCATCACAGAACAAAAGCCTTTAACCTGAGAAGTGAAGAGCTGAGGGTGCATGTGTGTGCGTGCGTGTGCGTGTGTGTGTGCGTGTGTGTGCGTGTGTGTGCGTGCGTGTGCGTGCGTGTGCGTGTGTGTGACGATGCAGCGTTCAGCCTCTTAAACTTTACAAACTGACTTCCTGCTCGGACCCTCTCTCAAAGCCCCGTGGCCCCGTTCGGGCCCACAGCCGCAGATTGACAAACTTCCACGTTAAGGTTACTCATGCAGGAGGTGAAGGCGTCACATTGAAACCAGGTATCGACCCTGAAACGACTGTAAGTCTTCATGAAGTTTAACCAGCTTTGATGTTATTAGTTTTATTATTAGTGTTGATTTTATTTCTGACTTTATTCTTAATTTAGATTAAAAATCCTAAAAGAAAAATTAATCTTTCATTTCATCTGAAAAACTGTGAATCATGGGAAGCTGGAGATACGTGGTTTTCACTGGAGAGCAACCGTCAGAAATATTTGACTTCCTCCTTCAGATTGTTGTTTTATTTACAGACAAAGAAGAAGAAGAAAACAAAAAGTGAACTTCAGTCTGAAGATTAAACCTGATGAAACTAATTCTACAAAAGATTCAATATTTTAATCCTAAAGATTAGAAGATGAGATGATTAAAGATGATGATGAAAAATAAAAACTTGATGTCTGACGCTTGAACAGACGAGGAGGGTTAATGTTCCAGACCAGGACCAGGACCAGGACCAGGACGACGTGGTTCAGGAGTCCATAAAGCTCCTTTGAATCTGATCGGTGTCACTTTGTTCTGATAAATGTGTAAAATGATGCAGCTGGTTTCAACATTTCCCCATAGAGCTTCAATGACGCTGAAATATTTTTATTCTCTAATTATAATAAAAAGTCTCAAAATGATTCAAATATTCCTAAAATATCTCATTTCTAATTTTATTTCTTTAACAATAATAAATAATAATAACAAAATGTTTATTCTGTGTTTCTTTCAGAAATGTATCTTTTTTTCTGTTCATGTAAAAATTTAAACATTCAAATTTTCTTTTTCATGTCATTAATTTGTTATTGTTTTTTTTTTCACATAAAATCATAATTTTTCTATTTTATTCAATGTAGAAAAATCCTTATTCTCTCCGACATCTTCAGGGTTTTGTTTTTTATTGTTTTATTATTTCTAAAAAAATCGATTTCATAAGAATCATTTGGATCATCTGATTTTGTCTGCTGGGTCGCGGCCGCACGTTCACAAACTCTGGATCGATTGTTTTGATCAGTTCTTTGTTTGAATTTGAATTTTCTGATCTTGAAAACACATTAATGAGACTTTGTGTCGAAACGCCGAAGCTGACGTCATCAAACGTTAATAAATCAGATCGATCAAACAGCTGAGATCAATCAGAGCCGCTCATCAGAAATATGAGCACAAACAGCAAAATGACTCAAACTCGTCACATCAGATTCTTTGTTTACAGTTTGTTTCCGCTCGTGAAGCAAAAAATTCAGTTAAAGTTTAAAATTCATTTAAAGAAAAAAATGAACAGAAAACTGATGGAAAAAATCAAAGTACTAAAAACCGTTTGGCTCCGATCATTTTCTGAAAGGCCCTGAAGAGAAACTCATCCGGTGACTCCAGAAATTAAAGCGGAAACAAAACGTTTGAATTCAGTTTGAAGTTTATGAGCAGCTGAAGATTCACGAGAAACACGCGCGAGACGGAAGAATTAATAACAATAAAAAATAAAAAAACTCCGCGTCCGACATTTACAGGAAATTCACTCCAAAGAGTTCATGAGGAGAAACACGAGGAGCAGCGTGAGGAGCAGCGTGAGGAGCAGCGTGAGGAGAAACAGGAGGAGAAACAGGAGGAGAAACAGGAGGAGAAACATGACGAGCAGCATGAGGAGAAAATGAGGAGAAACAGAAGGAGAAACGGGACGTTTGAAAGTTCTTCCACGTTTCTCCTTAAATTAACGGGAAGCTTTAATGGAGTTTGGTGAGTTTCAGTTGAGCTGAAGAGAGCTAAAAATCAGAAACCGTCAGAAACACAGCAGCATCATCTTCATCTTCATCTTCATCACTGTCATTGTTATTATCATTATTGGTATTAAAGGAAAACTGCGGAAACATTCCAGGAAATGTTGTTACAGGTTTGAGCGCGCAATGACAAAAGCAACAGATCTCTCTGGAGGTGTGTGTGTATGTGTGTGTGTGTGTGTGTGTGTGTGTGTGTGTGTGTGTGTGTGTGTGTTTAGTTATTTCCTCAGAATATGTGAGAAGAAGACTGATGACAGAAAATGTTGCAGCAGAAGAAGAAACAAGCAGCGAAGAAAGAAGAAATCAGAATCTGAACATGAATTAACAATAATCAATAAAATAAAATCGATGAGTGTGAAAGAAAAAAGCTTCAAGATGAAAACAGTAAAATTATATTTTTCTTCACAGAATCTGTGACAGCAAATGATCCAATTCTCCAATAATTGAGCAATAATATCATCGATTATCAATCATAATTCAAGGTCTAAAACTGCCACTCAAATACTGCAGTACAACTACTCTGACATACTTTATACTGCTAATAATACCACCACGATACTAACATATTATTATTAATCATTATTAATAATGATCACATCATTTTTATTTTTACACTGGAGTGTAAGCTGCTAACACATTATTCTGATCATCATAATAACAACACCAATAACATTATTATTATTATTATTATTATTATTATTATTATTATTATTATTATTATTATTATTGTTGTTGTGGTAGCTGCAGAAAATAAGAGAAAAGAATACAACATTTACCAAAAGAATAAAGAAAGAAAATGGAAAGAAAAATCCTGATTTTAAAGATTTTCTGTCTTATTTATTTCTATATCTATATTTACTTATTTGCTGCAACACTCTCATTCAGAGGCACGCGGACTAAATAAATACTGAATTTTAGATCAATAAAAAAGACTAAAAAAAATAATATTAGATAGAAAAGTGGTTGAAATCAGAGAAGAACACAAAAACCCGCTGGAGAAAAACCTGAACGCACTAAATGAGAAGAGAAGAAGAAGAAGGAGACACTTCAGAGCATAATAAAAATAAGCAGCCCCCCCTTCCCTCCTCCCGGCTCACCTTGGAAGCGGTGGCCCAGGTACCGGCTCCGCAGCACCCAGGGGTAGAAGTTGAGCGCGTCCCGGTGCTGCGGGCTGAAGAAGCTCTGCGGGGGGATCTGCAGCGGGTGCAGCGGCAGCCCGCCGGGGCTCTGCGTGTGCGTCCCGGGCTCCTGTAGCACCAAGTCCGGCCCGGCCGAGTACAAAGTCCTCCCGCTGCTCCCCTGGAAGCAGGAGCCGAAGACCCCGGCGGCGGCGGCGGCGGCGGGGTGCAGAGACTCCGGGAACCTGAGCGCCGTGGGCCGGATGGGCTCGTCCCCGGAGCCGCCGCGGCTGATCGCCTCCTTCCCGACCAGAGACTCTATGGTGAAGCATTTCTTGTTATTGCTGTGCTGGAACATTGTAAGCACCTGGAGAGGAGCGGATGAGGAAGATGAAGGTATTAACAAAGCGGCGTCCAGTTAGTCCAGTTCCTCGGACTGGGCAGCTCAGAATCCCAGCTCCCCCCGGAGAGCCATAACTCTCCGCAGAAGTCCGCCTGTGCGTAAAAGCCGTGCGCAATTCCTGATTTATGCACCTGGGAGCGGGAGAAGTTTCCCCTCACCTGTGTCCGGGGCGGTGTCTCTGGCCGCAGCGCGCAGGAGAAAAACCACAAACTCCTCTCAAAGTGTCCGGTCAAAGTGCAGCGCGGATCCTCCGAGCAGCAGCCGGGTCGGAGCGCAGGGCGGCGGGGCTGCGGGCGCTGATCAGTCGGTGTCTCCTCACGTCTCCTGCCGCCGCATGCTGCAGTGTGAGCCGGGAGTGTCTGTCAGTCAACAGGCTGCGGGGAGATACCTGCCCTGCCCTCCCTGCAGAGGTGCGCCGAGCATGCGCAGAGGCCACCTTTCCGACAGCCATTTTGTTGATCGAGTGGGTGACGGTGAGGAGGAAGAGGAGGGTGATGATGATGCTTTGCAGCCTGCGGCCTACATTAATCATCAACAATCATCTGCAGAGTTCAGGTATCGTATTGATAAAGTTAGAGGCGGAAAGTAACGAAGTTTACATTTACTCAAGTACTGTGTGTCAGTACCTGCTGGGCATACTTCTACTTTACTTGAGTATTTCCACTTACTGCTGCTTTGTACTTCTACTGCACTGCAGTTCTCTGAGTAGTTTGGCCTGTTTAACACATTCAGATCAATAAAACAAAAGCAACCAATAAATAAAAGATGATGTCATTAAAATTAAAGTGATGAACACGTTCGTGCATCAATAATTAAAATAATAAACATTACTGAGTCATTCAGCACAATGAGTACTTTTACTTTAGGTACTTACAGTATATTTTGATGATACTACTGTACTATCACTTCAGTTTGAATGCAGGACTTTTACTCTTTGTGGTATTTCTACTGAAGTAATAGTTCGGAGTACTTCCTCCTCTGCTTCATAATGAATTTTCAGTGACATCACATTATATTAATATCACAATAACAAACCATGTTCATGAACATTAAAGTCACATTGTTTCATTTCTGACATTTTTCTAGATTCTGCCTTCGATGTTGAAATAAGACAAAATCAAAATGAGTGTTTTTATTTGATCTCACGTCCTCTGACTGTTTGGACGGAGACGGTGTCAAATGTCTTCAACAACTGTTTGAAGTGACCCTCAGTAATGATGATGATGATGATGATGATGATGATGATGATAAGAAGAAGAAGCAGGGACGTCCTGGTCATTTAATCCTGAACAAACAGCCGAGCTCAGAGCAGCCTGCTGAACGTCTCATCATCCCTCAACGATGAAGATTTAAAGCTTGTTTGTTATTTTAAAATGATCAAATTCATCTGAACTGAAGCTTTAAATTAACTTTCTTCATCATGTTTCCACAGAAATAAATGAAACTTTAAATGTCAATGCTTGACTTTCATTGGTCGAGTTTACTTTTTTCTGAAACGTCGTTTTAAAACGGTGCATTTTCATTGGCTGTGATCTTTTCAAGGCCTGTTATAAATGTGCCATGTCAGCATGTTTCTACTGGTTTGAAGACTGGAAATTAATCTGAAGTCCAACTAAAAATTATTTTATCTTTAATTGATTTTTATTATTTTATTAATATTATTTTTTATTAATCAATAATATAAGTGAAAAGTGATGAAGATGGCGTCTTTCATGTTCGTGTGAACGTGTGAAATCTTTTTCTGTGTGATGAAACTCAATGAACACATGAATTCAGTTGCAGCTGAGTCGAATTTAAAAGAAGAGAAAACATCAATGGACTTCCTGCGACTCAGCGTGTGTGTGTGTGTGTGTGTGTGTGTGTGTGTGTGTGTGTGTGTCACTCTGAGCGACAGGTCAATTGACACAGAACAAGACAATTGACCCCGGGGGTCAAAGGTCAGAGGAAGCCTCCCTCTCTTAATCACAGCTCTGTTAGCTGGCAGACATCAGACCGAGCGAGTCGAGACAGAGATCATCCAACCGTCGTTGGCAGAGGCTGAACTCTGCTCCTTCAGTGTAACTGAGTACATTTACTCAAGTATTGTAGTTTTCTGCTGCTGTAAACTTCCACTCTGCTTCAGCTCAGAGCTGAACATTGAATTTAAAGACACGTTTCACTTCACTACATTTATTTAATTACTTTACTTACAGATTCTGATCAAAAATAAAAGAACCTGATGGATCATTACAGACAAAGACTTTATTCATCATTTACAGCTGCAGCTCTAAAGTGATGAACACATGAATGCATCAATTATTAGAGTCCAGTAATATTTATTTGAACCCGGCAAAATGAGTACTTTTACTTTTTGTGTATTTTGATTTACTTTTGTACATTTACTTGAGTAAAAGTTTGAATGCAGAATTTTGACAGTATTTCTACTTTTACTGAAGGAAAAGGTCTGATTTCTTCTTCCACATCGTCTGTGCCGTCCGTCCCTCCGTCCCTCCGTCCCTCTCTGGGTCCCTCAGCGCTTTAATCGATCGGTTATGGATCATGTATCAGTAAGAAGTTCACAGCTTTGAGAGTGAAACATGGAGGATCTGAACATCTGAACATTTTCCTCCCCTGAGAAGCTCAGATGGTTGAAAAGCAGACGAGGACGAGGCGTCTCACAGACGGAAGCCTCTGTTGACGGGGCGTCGTCCAACGCTGAAGAAAAACTGTTCAGCCGCTCTGATTGGAGGACTTGATGGAATAAAGGTACATTTCCTCGGCAGAGACCCGAATACCAGCAGAGGCCTGAAAACCAGCAGAGACCTGAAGACCAGCTAAGGCCTGAAGACCAGCAGAGGCCTGAAGACCGGCAGAGACCTGAAGACCAGCAGAGGCCTAAAGACCAGCAGAGGCCTGAAGACCGGCAGAGACCTGAAGACCAGCTGAGGCCTGAAGACCAGCAGAGGCCTGAAGACCAGCTAAGGCCTGAAGACCAGCAGAGGCCTGAAGACCAGCAGAGACCTGAAGACCAGCTAAGGCCTGAAGACCAGCAGAGGCCCGAAGACCAGCAGAGGCCCAAAGACCAGCAGAGGCCTGAAGACCAGCAGAGGCCTGAAGACCAGCAGAGACCTGAAGACCAGCAGAGGCCCGAAGACCAGCAGAGGCCCGAAGACCAGCAGAGGCCCAAAGACCAGCAGAGGCCTGAAGACCAGCAGAGGCCTGAGGAGCTTTGAACAGACTCAGAGATCTGCAGGAGAGACACTGGACGACACGATGGACGTACCGACGTCTGTCCTGAATGTACTCAGACATTTTAATGAGCAGAAAAAGACCCTGAATGTTGATTCTGTGAGGCGTTCACTGACATCGTGTTGTTTGGAGATTCATGTTGTTTTGATTGTGTTCATCCTGTTGTGAAGGTTCAGGCTTCATTTCACGTTCACATCCTGAAAAGTGGCCAGTGACGTGAAACGCGAGGCAGCGTGTCCCCTCTTCAGACATTAAACCAGAGTGCTCTGACAGCCTTCACCTGCCAACAGGTGGGCGCAGGTCGCCAGCTCGGCGTGTTTGTTGGACTTAAACGCGTCCGAGCGCTGAAGCGACAAACGCTCACGTTCACAGAAGAAGAAGAAGCGTCTTTTTAAGTTTGGGACTCGTGTCTCGTCACCTCTGCGTCCGATTCCACCCACGCAGCCCGGACTCGAACCTTCCTGTGCAGCTTTGGACCTGAGGACAAATGCCAGCCCATTCAGGGGTCTCTAATTGTGGCCCGGGAAGCTGCACAAAGCCCCCCTGCCTCCTCCTTCAATGTGCTGCCCCGCGGAGGCCCGTGTGAACCGCGGAGCCCTTTTTCCTCCCCATCCTGCCTCAGTGTGTCGGCCCCACTCCCGCCGCCCCTCCACATGTTAATTAATAGGCCTTACTGGCAGATTTGGATCCCGCTCGGCTTTGATTGAAGGCGGCCATTAGCATCTATTAATTCTGCCTCTGGCGTTTTATCGCCGGCACTGAATGGAGGAATTAAGTGGTGTGAGGTATTGTGAGGGCTCGGGGTGTGAGGCTGAGTTAAAATGTGATTATTGTCCCGCAGCCTGGAGCCAGCTAACTGCTGCTAAGCCCTCTTGAAAGTGAAGGGGCGACTCCTCTCATTAGAGCCCAACAAGGGAAAGATATTAACAGGAAATAACTGCAAATTTCTTTTCTCCACTTCTAATCTCTCCTCTTTATGCTGCACGTGAAAAGGCCACTTAAAAATGTAAAGAGGGGAAAGCGGAGCGTGAGCGACGCGGCGACAGTGACGATGCGCTCGTCCGGCCGACGGGTTTCGTGCTGTTTTTCAAAAAGCTCGCGTTTAATTGGCCGAGGAGGAGCAGCTGCGGGAAGGTCAAACATGGCCGCCTCTGGTTCACGTCGGGCTCGTGGTTTCAGGTTTCTGCGGCACAAAGACTCAAAGCAGCAAACGGCAGAAACGGCAGAGAAAAGGCTGAAAGTTAACAAACAGGACGGAAAATCTTCAGAGCAGCGGCGCCGAGCTTCGTTCGACCTCGCGTCACTCATTGGTTAGCGCGGGAGGTGGGGGGCGTGGCCGCTGCAGCGCCTCCTGCTGGTCACAGATAGAAATGAAACACGTTCATGTCTGGTTTTCTTTCCCTCAGCGGAGAGTTCAGAGGAGGAGGAGGAGGAGGAGGTTCTTCACATCCACAGCGCCACCTTCACGCCGCCTCCATCCTGGAAGTCCAGTTTTCTTCTTCTCTGTTTGTTCGTTGTTGTTTATTCTGCTGTCCTATTCTTTCCAAGCTCCTCGCGTTTCAGGTTTAACTGTAAAAATGTTCGATATGCGTCGAGTGTTTGTTCTGAACAGGCTGAAGACGTCGTCCTGCAGGCCTGCAGCACTGAAGACTCTCAGCTGGCAGAGTCGCACCACCTCCATGTTTCCAGGTGCAGAAGGTGAAGCTCCGCCCCACAGGAGACGCCCAATGATGAAGCCAACCGTGTGATTGGATCAGGAGGATGTCACTCAAACGCTTGAAAAGTTTAACGCTGCAGGATCTAAAAGCTTCTCCAGCTCTGAAAAGCTCCCGTTTCCTCTGTGCAATGCATTGTGGGAGAGCAGGTCGATCAGGCCAATCAGTTTCCAGGACGAGTGGACAAATCGAGCTCAGGTGTGACGTGACGATCGCATCAGCGTCTGCGGCGTCAGGACCAGCGAGACGAACGGTGGCACGTGAACTGACCTCTGCTCACATGAATCTGCTCACATTAATGTGTTCACATGAATCTGTTCACATTAATGTGTTCACATGAATCTGCTCACATAAATCTGTTCACATTCATTTATTATTTCCTCCAGCAGTACCTTTCACTCTGAGTCGTTCGACGCCCCCTGGTGGCTGCAGAGCTCAGTGGCAGCTGCTCGTTCAGGTCTTTGTGTGTGTGTGTGTGTGTGTGTGTGTGTGTGTGTGTGTGAAGATGTAGAAACATGTTTCAGCTCTTTAACGACTCTGTTTCTCTGACGGACGCGTCGTCGTTTCTTCTTCTCTGTTCACACACTCACACTCGTCGCTCTGCTTCAGGTGTTTCCAGGTGGCTGTGAAGAGCCATGGGAACACTGTGACATGACAGCAGAGGCTGTGACCCATGGCAGACACACACACATGCACACGCACACACACATGCACACACCACACACAGGCTTCAGGCTACATCCATTCAGCGCTTCTCTCTCACACACTCACACACACACACACACACACACAATAACACTGTAACTAAACTATACTCACAGTTTTGAAGTATTTCTATTTTACTTGTGTTTCAGTTCTATTCTACTTCATACTCGTACTCAGAGGTAAACGTTGAACTTTGTACTTCATGATTTTTATTGCACAGATTCAGATTTCAGGTGAATTTATGAACTATGATGCCTAAATTTAACTAACAGTTTACACCAACAGTTTATAAAGGAGTTAAATAAACTCCACCTGCTCCATCATAACTCTGAATGGGACAACACGTACTTCTACTTTAATACTGTGAACACATTTCACTGTCAGTACTTTCACTGCAGTGAAGTGGTCCTGCTACTTCAGTAAAATACTGTATATGAGTACTTCTTCCACCACTGATTCTCCCACAATGCAATGCAGAGGAGCTGGAGGAGCCGCTCACAGCCGGATTAAACCAGTGATTAATGTTAAATTCAGTTTGTCCTGAAGTGAACAAGCTCATTTCCTGTTCGAATAAAATTAGAAAATGTGATGTTTTGCGTTACAGCAGTTCATCCTCTACGTGTCTAAAATGAGATGCTAACACGCTGCTGTTAGCAGATGATCTTAGTTTAGCATGTTAGCATGCTAACATTAGCTACTTAGCAGTACTCACAGCTGAGTACTGTGATTACCGTGATGTTTTCGAGGACTCGCCCGAGGATCATGACGTTTTTCTGCGCAGTTCATCCTGAGTCGACCACGAACGTCCGAGCGTCAGCCTCATGGTGGCGCTAGAGGAGCAGGCAGAGGATCCCAGATAATCAGGCCAATCACAGACAGGCGGTGAAGTCGCTCCTTCGCTCTGATCCCAGCGTGTTTCTGTGTGTTATAATAACGAGGTGATCTGCATGTCAGCGGGCTGTCAGAGCTGTGAAGATCACAGAAAACTGAAAAATAAAAGGTCAAAACATCAGCAGGGGTCAAAGTTCACTGGCCTCCACTCCCGCTGAGAGTTTTCAAACTGTGGTATAAACTCCACAGGTTCAATCCCAGCAGACACACGAGCTGACTGCCTTCAACCGTCTGCACTGTCCTCTGCAGCCACCTAGTGGACATACACGTGTATTACACAACCTGACTGTGACGCTTCAGTATTCAGATCCTTTATTGCAGGAAAAGTACTAATACACACAGTAAAATAGGAGGAGGAGAAGGAGGAGGACAAGAAGAAGAAGAAGAAGAAGAAACAGCAGAGGAATTAGCTGGAACAGAAGAAGAAGAAGAAATTCTTCTCACCGCGGCTCCAGAATTCCACACTGAAACCAAACCGCACGTGTGTCATGTGACTCATCTCCTCGTGAGGATTAAAACCTGGAGCTGAGACGTCTCCACGTCCCCGGTGTGACACTGGAACTGGACCTCATCCAGTGAACTGGAGCGTGCTCGCCGTCACGCGTGGAGACCGCGTCCCTCACGTTCTTCACGGGGTGTTTTTCCTCGTCTCCTTCGTCACTTTCAACTGCACAAACATCCTCATCTTCACTGGTGGACAGTAAACATCTCATGAAAATAATAAGTCATGTTTGTCAGTTGCCTGAAGTTCAAAGCTGTCTGATGCACAAACACCAAGGATGAGTCACGACGGTCAGCGTGAGTCGCAGCTTTTTATTGAGTGAAGCCGAACAGAAAGCAAAACAAACGGCTGAACGAAATCCAAGAAAAGAAAAGATCAAATACGTTTTCATACACGAAGCCCAAAAAACCCAAAACGACCCCCAGTGAAAAACGCTGCTGCTCAAAGTGCTGGTGCATAAGGAGGAAGCTGTCAAAATACTGACAATTCGTTTTTTGGCAATACACAGGTCACATCCCATAAACCCATCGTCACGCCAACAGAAAGAAAAACTAAAAAACAACATGGCAGCAAGTTTTCACATCTTTAAAAAGAAACGTATCCCAAAGTGAGTTTTTAAAGGCAAGAAGCAACAGACGAGCAAACGATGATTCCAGCGTTATTCAGGTGAAGCCTGATGATGATGATGATGATGATGATGGTGAACGTCGCTCTTTGCTCTGTTGTTCAGCGGCTAAATGTTTCCACGGTGATGACTTTAGAGGGAACAGAGAGCTGAACCGTCCAAACTGGTGGAAGCTGAGTGGATTCATCCAGTTTGGTTAGCTTGCACGTTAGCGGCTAGCTGGTAGATAATTAGTTAGCTCTCCAGCCTGACAGTTATCCCCCTGAAGGTAACTACGTCACGTCCCTGGCACGACCTGCAGGTATTTTATGAAAACATGCGGCTGAATTTGACTTTCTGATTTGACCAGGCACCAATAATCTTCTCCAACGAGGATTTAACGCTCATTACACACTGAAGACAACATTTTTCCAGGGATGAAACATTTTAAAACGCTAAAAGCTAAACGCTCAACTTCCACCACTTCAAGCTGTACTTTAGCTGTATGCTAACCAACGGATGTTGACAGGGTGGTATTTAGTCTAACAGCTGTAGCTTTTTCAGCTCCTGAATCATGAAAGTTTAGGCGTCAGCTGACTCCAGCATCCAATCACGTGAAGAGGCGTTCACGAAGCACGCTAACAGGAAAGGAGCCAAACCAAAAGCAAAGAACGTGAACTGATTTCAGAGCCGATGAGCTTGAAATCGGCCGGCGGAGCGTTTGGGTTCGGCTCTGTTTCGGCTCAGCGTCGATTCGTCTCAGGACGTCCAGAAACATCAGCTGAATTCTACAATATTTTAAGTGACAGCGACTTTTAAAAGGCTCTAGTTTGCACTCGGAGGGAAACCTGAGAGCGTCCTGGAGGAACGACGTGAGCTCCAGCAGACACTCTGTAGAAACCTTCAGGATCAGAACGGTTAGAAACACTTTAGGTTTGCTGAAAGAAATCAGTTCATAAAAAAACCCTGAATGTTTTTGGAACATAAGGTAGTTTTTGGGAGAACCTTTAGGAACCTGATGTACCTCAAATGAAGGTCCACGTTAACGTGGGACATCGATCTTGAAGCTGGCTGTAAAACTTGAAAGCGGATCGGTGAAGCTCTCCGTTCCCTCTTAACTACCCATGCAAAGGCTGCCACTGAGCAAGGCACTTAGTCTGGAGCTCCTGGTGGAGCTGCTCAGAGTCCAGAGGCTGCCGTACAATCAGGGTGAAGCTTTGTGTTTCTGATAGCTCGGAGGTTTGAGGTGAATCATGTCACACGTTTGCTTCACGTAGACACGATCAGTTCTTCTGAGTCTCGTAGATCCTGAAGGCTTTTTTCGGCTTTTTTGAACAGAAAATCACCGTCATGATCGGTGGGTTTGTTGGAGGAGGTGAAGTAAATGCACACTGAGTTTGAACTTCAACGAACTCTGACGGGTGAATTCAGTGTTGACCAACAGTGAACAGTGACCAGAACGTCTGACGAGGAAAAACAAACAAACAAACATGAGGAAACGTTAAAACAATGCCAGCATTTCTAACCCTGCAAATGATGCAGCATGGTCTGCAGCCAGCCATGAGATAAAGGTCAAAGGTCATGCTAACTTTTTTTGCTTCCATGCTACATAGCTAACTGCCATTAGCGAGCTAGCTGGGTGGGCAGGCTGCTGTAGTTTTGAAGCGCTTTAGCAAAAAGATGATTAGAAATGAAGGTTGAGGAAGCAGAAACAGGAGAATACTCAGTCTTATGAGTCTTTGTGTCACTGGATCAGTGACGTTTCAGCTGTCCAGCCACAGCAGCTGCTGACGAGCCCCGTAAGGACTCACTACACCACCGAGCCGTTTCGTAAGGATGACCTCACTACGCGCCTCTCTGGGGTGACGTGGACTCAGGACGCCGCCACACTGATCTGTCCGCCTGTTTCCTACTTCCTTTGAAAAAATGTCAATTTTTATGGCTAAACTGAAGAAGGGGTCTCCTGTCCACAACGTTTTAATCATCATCAGACTGACGAACAGAACTAAAAACTAAATATGAGCTGACACACACCAACAGATCAGTGTGGCTGCACCTTCACCTCTGAGGTCAGAGTCCAGCTTAAAGTCCACGTAGCTGCTGTAGGACAGACGCTACAGCAGCTCCTTCAGGGACTGTGGTGGGCCCTTCAGTCGGACCCCCTCAGCATGCTGGCAGTAGAACATGTACCAGTGGAGCTGCAGTCCGGAGGGGAAACATTCCTTCCTGTGGTGTTTTCCATTGACGCAGACGGGATCCAGCTTAAAGGCCTGAAACCAGCGGACGACGCTGCGTCTCTCCAGCAGCTGCAGCCCAGTTACCGAACCAGGCTGACCGTGTGCTACCTGTGAAGGATTCTGGGCGTCTGTACAGTCAAACCTGGATCATGTGATCAGAGTCATCTGGGCGCGATCTCCTGCATCATGGCGGGCAGGTGGATGGTCGGACACGAGTCTCTGTGTCTCAGCTTGAACATCAGCTGCTCTTTTTCCTGAGAAAGCGTCTGATTGATGACGACCTGCCTCTCCAGCGCCGCCTTCACGTCCTGCTGCTCCTTCGATAATGTCCTGGGAAACAGAAGAGAGACGATTCAGAGTCAGTGCGAGGGATCGAAGGGAAGCTGCTGCTGAATTCTACTGGGTCATCCTGACAGCCGTCTTTAGAACAGAGCTTTGGCCCTGAAGACACAGGAGACGCTGAGCAGACACAAACTGTGCAGCAGGTGGCGCCACATTCCCACATAACGAGCTGCTGTCAGTGAAGAAGAGGAGACGTCTTCATGGGCTGAAGACTTACTGGATGAGAGCCTGGCAGTTCTCTATCCGGACTCTCAGATCCTCGTTCTGCTGCAGGACGTGGATGATCTGATCCTCCAGAGTCAAATTCTTCTCCACCTGAGAATCATGACACAAAGAAGAAGAAGCAGAAGAAGAAGAAGAAGACAAAATGAAAAACTGAAGCGACAGACAGCACAGACGATCTTCCCGACAGAGGTCAAAGGTCAGAAACACGTGGAGCCGACCTACCAGGGCGTCCATCTGCTGCAGCTTCCTGCTCTGCTCCTGCACTCGCTCGCTCTTCATCTCGATGACGAACAGCAGAGACTCCTGCTCAGACTCCCAGAATGCACCTGGGCTGCCATGGGCCTGCAGGGTGCACAGAGTTAATAAAGTCTTTCAGCGCTTCCAGACTTTCCTGAGAGCAGCAGATAACGCTGAAGTCATTCAGTCAGACGCACACACACACACACACACACACACACACACACACACAGACACACACACACACACACACAGACACACACAGACACACACACACACACACACACACACACAGACACACACACACACACACACACACACACACACACACACAGACACACACACACACACACAGACACACACACACACACACACACACACAGACACACACACACACACACACACACACACACACAGACACACACAGACACACACACACACACACACACACACACACCTGAATGTTTCTCTGCAGGTCCTTCTTAAACGTCGATTCTTCGACCCTCCTCCTCAGCTCGTTGTAAACCTGCAGGTCTGCGCTCAGCTCCTCCACCTGACGCTTCACGTCCAACACAGAGGAGAAAACAGCATGAACAATCAGCTTACCGTCCACTTCCTGTCCGAGCGACCACACCTGCTCTGTTTTTACCTTCAGGACGTTTTCAGCAGCCTGGAACGTTTCGCTCAGGTGACTTTTGTCCTGTTCGTGTTTCTTCTGCAGCTCTGCAGACAGAAAACATCATTTTCATCATCACAGCAGAGAAGTTTAGTTTTAATGTTTGCGTCTCCTCGTGGCGTTTGAATAAAGTTTCTGATTTAAGTTATGTGACTGCAGGCGAAGAACCTCCCTTCATGGTTACCTTCCACGTCTCTCTCGTGTCTGTCAGTAGCAGCTTTACTTCTCTGTTCGTGCAGGACGTTCAGATCAGCCGTCGTCTCCGTTTTCACCTGAAAATCACATCACATGACCCCGTTTAGAGTGATGAGAGAGAAGAAGAAGTCAAACTGGAAAAATAAGGACAAAGCGTGACGGAACGACCTCCTCACCTTATCCAGGATGCTCAGGACGAGGGCGCACACCTCTTCATCGGCGTGGTGTTTCAGCAGCTCCGCCCTCTCCGGGTTCCCATTGGCCGAGAGCACTTCCTTTAAAGTCCTCAGCTGCCACTCGAAGCGCTCCAGCTGCTTCTCCAGGTAGACGTCCTGCTCACCTGACGTACGTTGACCTGCGAATGATCACAGGAGCACGGTAACAATGACGCCGTCACGCGGTTTGTTCTGTCCTACGGTTCAAACCTCAAAGTCAGGAAGTGATCATCTCTATTTCCCTCTGAGATGCAGTGAAGTAGAAAGTAAAATCTAAGTACAAGTACGACGTCTCACGTGTCATCGACCTGATGAGAGTCACTGTTAGAAACATGTGACTTGGTGGATATTTCAAACTGTTATTTAAACCAATAATCGGTCCTTCATCGCTCAAACAGCCTCGACGTCTGTTTTTCCAGGTACAAACTGAGGTGAAGCAGGTTGGAACGTGTCCGCAGAGGTTTCATCAAAGAGCAGCTTCAGCTCGATTCTGCTGCTGTTTGACACAAACTTCAGAGCTTTGATGGTTCAGACGCTCGTTCAGGAGCATCAAACCTGGAAAACACTGCAGAGTTAATTACAGGCAGCTTCCAGCAGTAAATTCATGCTTCGAGTGAACGTGACTGCATGAAAGACACAAAGTGTTTGAGGTGAAATTCACTCTGAAACACGTCACGTTAAGGTTCACACGTTCATCGTTAAACAGCTGCTTATTGGCCAGCATATCAGGAGCTCAGTGGCTCTTAATTGGTCATTATGAAGCACTTATCAACGCTTTATTCATGCACAGCAGCTTCGTCACGTATGATCAATGAGCAGCAGTTAGGAGGTTAACGAGGTCTAGTAGTTGTGGAATTACGGTCACGCAGAATAAGGAATTAATAAGTGTTTTATAACGACTAATAAAGAGCCAACATGCTGCTAAGATGCACGCTAACAAGAAGCTAGTTAATGGTGGACATGTGCACCTGAACATAACACGCGTTTAAGAGCCAATAAAAAGTGAGACGAGACTTGATGTGACGTCGACACGTGAAACATCTGAGATCCACATGTGTCTGTGCAGGATGTGAAACATCTGAACCGACGTGGAGATAAAAACCACAGAAGAACAGAAGCTGAGGTCTCGAACTGCGTTTAACATGAAGGAACCTCAGAGGGTTCCCTGAGGAACTCCGACATTAACGAGACTGAAAGAGGAAAAGCTGCTCTGGTGACGTCTGATTACAAACGTCTGGTGTTACTTTAGCTTTTTCTTATCATCAGATCTCACGTTCAGACTCAAACCAGCAACATGTTGGTCCGTCTGTCATTACCGTCTGACTGGCAGGAATCGAGCGCACGGCGCTAATGGAGCGCCGCTCAGCGGTGAGTCACGCCGTCACTGCAGATGGTTCATTCAGTCACATGGCCTCTGGTGTACCTGCGATCACCTGCGATGTCTCTGACAGACGTCCATCACTCAGACTGTGAAGTGAGTCACTGCAGCGTCTCTGATATTTTTCACAGCAGCTGTTTCAAATCTGAACCTTGAACGTTTTAACACTCGATGTTTCTCAGCTCTGGAAACGCTGCGTGAGACAGCGCCGCGTCCCCTGAAGTGTCCCAGGAAACCAGGACAGCCAGGACAAGCTCACCTGAGTGGAATGCAGTCAGTTTTTATGTTATCAGTTACACCTGTGCTTTACCTGCCGTGACATGTCCAGGTGTTTATTAGATCAGCTCTGGGATCAGCTTACTGCTGCAGTTGTCATGGTGACGGCTCACAGTGTGTTTGTTTTCTCAGTGAACGTCCAAAATTTGATTTAATGTTTCTTCATCCAAACGCAACAAAGACTCATTATTAATTAATGAATCAATTGATTAATTAGTCCCAATTACACGAATGTACTGAGTTACACTCACGTCTGAACCTGCATCACTTAAACATCCAGCTAACGTTAGCTCAGTTAGCTGTAAGCTAGCTAACTATCTGTGGCAGATGCTGCACTGTCAGGTCACATGACCTCTTCATAAACTGCACAGTCGGCTCTGTGAGCCAATCAGGACTGAGGCTGTTACCGTAGTAACATTAGAAGTTTAGAGACAAAGAGGAAGTTTTCAGCTGCAGCAGCTGATCAGCAGACAGACAGTCAGAGACCAGCTGGTGGACGTTCAGCATTTAGCAGCTAAACAGGCAGATGTCTCCCTCAGGAGGCGGAGGAGACCGAAAACAAGCACAAAGAGAGAAAGCAGTGGACTGACGTCCATCAGGAGACACAAAGACGACTCCACGTGGATCGTGGTGTTGGTCTGCAGCTGCTGGCCTGAAATAAACACTTAACTTAAAAGGTGACGTTGTGTCAGTGCTCACAGCTGGTTTCTGCTGCTGCCGAGAGGACAAAAAGTCCTGAAGATGTAAAACTGTCCAATATTTGACAGTTAAAGACACAAAGTCGAGAGAAAAGTCTGAAAAAACAGAAATATTGTTGTCGTTTTTTTTCATAGTGTGAGACACTTGAAGCTCTAAGAGCAGAGAGACATTTCGTCATCAGACGTTCAGTTGACATGAAAACAGGAAGCGAGAGAACGAGAAGAAAACCACAAACACAGAACATAAAAACACTCACCTCCTTCATCTCGACCGCCGCCGCCGCCTCTCTGCTTCCTCTCGCCCTTCTTGCCTTTGCTTTTCTTCTGATAACGACAGGAAGAGAAACAGCTTCAACCCTTCAGCATCGATAAGACAAAGGACCAGTCTGCTGGTCGTCCTCGTCTCCTGAAACGTCTACACGTCTTAATGTTTAAAGACAGACACAGTCGCATTAAAGCTCCCACACTTCACCCGCTAAAGTTCACAAACTTTAAAGTTAGTTTTCTCCTACGGTCCTTCAACGCAGCACCTCTGTTCACCCTCTGTCTGAACACCTCGTTTCAGCGCCTGTCTCTTTAAGGCCCTCCTCCTGCTCACACAGCCTGCTCTGATTGGTCAGACATCACAGTGTCACAGAGGTCCTGACGGCTCGTTTGAGGAAACCATTTCTCTCGTGGCCACTAGAGGTCACTGCCAGAAAAATGTCACCAAAAGTCATTTTATGGGCTCAAACTCTCATTTCTGTCCATTTCCTGGTGGGAGGAGTCTCATTAATGCCCCAAACAACTGATTTTTCCACCTGAAACGTTTTCATAGTTTAACATCAGAGAGTTTTTCAGGAGTCAAGAAGCAGCTGAAACAGGACTGAGATGGTTTTCTGACATTTTACAGACAAAACAAAGTGATTAATTACTGAAGACAAACTAAAATAATGAAAACTGAGGTAAAAATGAATGATCATTTCCTGCTTTGACTTTTTCTGGCCATCTTTCATTTTTAGAAGTGACGTCAGATTCAAGGTCGACTAAAACGAACTTTCTATCTCACAGTCCAGAAGACTGACGATGCTGATCTGATGTGTGTCGGCGTGGTCGGGGGGGGGGGGGGGGGGGGGAGGCCTCCTGGTTCAGGTCTGGCTGTGAAACTGGAGCAGCGAGCTGGTTATGAAAGCCTGTGATGGAGGGCTGACTCTGACCTGCCAGCTTCGCCCTCGTTAGCGTCCACATGTCCCTCTTTTCTCTCCTGTTACATAAATGGAGCTGCAGCTCAGACACTGGCTGTTTGTTGATGCTGCTGATGATGATGATGATTAGAGGAGCACTGGACCTTCCTCGTCCTCAGCTCGTTAGCCTCATTAGCCACGTTTACATGTCAGATAAGTCCAAAACAAAAACTCCTCGTCAACTTCAAAGTGTCCCGATGGGTCGACGGGGTTAAAGTCACCAAACAGCTGAGTCATCCTCTGAGGACGTGACAGACGATGATGAGTCATGTTCAGCTGCACCGTCTGCTGACGGAGGCCGATTCTCCATCAAGCTGCCGCTCGTAGCCTCAGCTCACAAAACTTAAACCTCTGAAGGTAAAACAAGCACAACAGCACACCTGAAGTCCAGCAGAGGGCGCTCCAAAGGTTCACTAACAGCAGCCCTGTTGATCAGTCAGTAAACTATCAGCCAATAAAAGCAGAGGTGGGCGTGAGCGAGCAAAGCCGAGCTGCTGGGATCATCAGTGTTGAAACATTTGGGCTTTAAATGATCAACAGGGTTCAGACTGTTGCTCCATCAGAGCAGGAAACTCCCTGTGAGCCGTCACCGCTGGTGTCTTACATCACCCAACAGTAACCACGCGCTGTCACTCAATCACGCTCTCAGACTACAGCTCCCATCATGCTTCAGGGAACGCAAACAGGAAGAATAATGTTGCCATGGATTCAGCAAACTGCATTGTGGGAAATAAGAGCTTTATATTTTGGAAAACTGGCTCCATTAACAGTCTGAATTAGCTGTTAGCCTCTCCTACTAGCCTCTCCTGTTAGCCCCTGCTGTTAGCCGCAGCTGTTAGCCTCCTACTCATGGATACTTACAGACAGTTCTCATTGGATCACTGCGCTACTAAAGAAAACTTCAAACACGAAGAGTCTCAGGAAAGTTCTGCGGTGATGGAAAGAATCTCTTAAACAGTTTCTAAGTGTTTTATCGACGCAGCAAATTCATTTATCCATCACTTATCTACATCAAACTCCACAGCAGATCTCAAAGGGTCACAGATCAGCTGATCAGAGCTGCAGGTTTAGATTGTTGCTTTGAGTGTAAATCAGTAGTTTGTGAGTATTTCACAGCAATCCAGTCGGGAGATATGAAGACACACACACACACACACACACACACACACACACACACACACACTCAGACATGATAAACACTGAAATGAAGGCTTACTGTATTGCCTCACACCCTCACATTGCTCAAGCACAGCCAAACAATCACACCCTAAAACACCAGTTTAGACACACACACACACACACACACACACACACACACACACACACTGTAAACACTTCTAAACTCTGCTCAGCAAGCTGGACACCAACTTTATTTAAACTTTATTTAAACTGTGAGCTGAAACAATAAATATCTCTGGTTTAAACACGTCACTGAGTTCAGGAGGAGACGAGGAGTCGAGCTCTGCAGCATCAGTTTAAGCCTCTGTGCGGCGGCAGGAGGAGGAGGAGGAGGAGGAGTAGGAGGAGGAGAAGCATATGTTCCTGCAGGCATCACGAGGCTTCTCCTGTGAAAAGGCCATAAATCACAGCAGAGCTCAGTTTGCACAACACTTCAAGAAGAACCTGAAGGCACCGAAATGAAGCCGAGAAACTTTCAGAGCAGATTCAGATTGTGCTCATGTCTCTGGAGAAGACGAACCGTCTGATTGGTTCTTTAAACGTCCGTCCAGCCCTCTGAAGCCTGACACTCACTCTGAAGAAGAAGAAGAAGAAGAATCGGGGGGAGACACTCCCCTTTATTTGTCACACACACATGCAGCACGGCACACGGAGGTGAAATTTGACTTCCGCCTTTAACCCATCCTGGTCGTCCTTCCTCCGCGGCAGACCAGGAGCGGTGGGCAGCCAGACCGGCGCCCGGGGACCCATTCTTCTGTCACCATTGGTCAGGTGGTGATCTTCTTGCATGTTTTTAGTGGGGGTATATTTTACGGAGGATACCCCAGGTGAACGGGTGAACACGAGGAGAACATGCAAACTCCACACAGAAAGGCCCTCCTCGAGCAGCAGGCACCGAAGGCATGGTGGAGGACACACCCGGTGCCCGCAGCGAGATTCGAACCCGGGACCTTCTTGCTGTGAGGCGACAGTGTTGCCACCGTGCCACCTGAATGCAGAGCTGCAGATAATTAACTCTTTTATTATCGATTATCTAACAAGCTTCGTCTATGAATCACCTGTTCAGTCAAAAACTCGTGAAAAACGTCCATCACAGCTCACACAAGTCCAAGAAGACGTCAGCAGACGTCTCACTGTCCAACAAACCGTTCAAAACTCAAAGATGATGAGAAACCGAAAACCAGCAAATCCTCAAACTGGACAAGACAAAAGTTCGACGTTTTCTTAGTAAATGATCCAAAATCGATCGGCCCTGCAGGGACTTTGTAAAGTATTTGGATTCATGAGAGACAGATTAAAAGTCTGTGCTGCAGACACGCGCAGCCTACGTTTCCCATAATGCACCTGGACAGTGTCTTTCTTTCTTTCCTCTCTGCCTGATGGACAGTCGGTCTCAAACTGTTTGACTGTCATCGTCTCCAAACCTGACAAACTTCTCGGTTCAATGTGACGAATCAAGTGATCAGTCATCAATAAGCTGATCGATTAGCTGATCAGCTCATCCACTGACCCGTGAACAACAGAACCTTCTGAAAATGCTGCTGCGCTCGTGTTGCTGTGAAACTCTTCTGTTGTCACCTGGACGGGTGGAAACAGAGACAGCCATGTTTGCTTCCTGGCTGGGTCGTCTTAGTCACGACATGTCCTTCCCTGATTGGTCGCAGCCCTGTCACATGACCCTTTTTCTGGAGAGATTAAACATGGTCAGCCTGGATTAATCTATGAGTCTTGGCTAGCAGAGGTTAAGTCAACGTGGGTAATGAACTTCAGGCGCTGCTGACGTGGTTGTTTATGCTAGCAGCTGTTGTCGTGCTGTTAGCGCCTGCACACACAGGTGGCGAACACCTGCGTACATGATGTCACGTGATGCGTTTTCAGGCACACACACACTTCCTGGACTTCACACCAGAAACTACAGATCACAGTTTGTGTTGGTGGAGCTCCAGATTAAGTTCATCACATCAGGAAACCTGTGGTCCCGATGGATTCTGATTGGACCGAATGTTTGTTTGTTTGTTCACGATGCATCACTCAGCTACAGGCTGCTGTCTGAGCTGTTTCAGGGATAACGAGCCTGATCAATCAACAGATTTAATCACAATGATAAAAAAACAGCTCCTGTTAGCCGCTCCTGTTAGCCCTGTTACTCCTTATGAAGTTGATTCAAGGTGGACGTGTCCTCTTGACGTGTCCTCTGGACGTGTGAATCTGAATCCACCGTACGTGCATCATGTCTGTGTTTGGTTTGATGGCCGTGCTGCTGCACCTTGCAGACGTTGACATATTTGAGCTTTGGGGGTGAAGCCTGGAGGACAGTCTGTGCTGCAGCTGTCTGTACAGTCTGTTGTTGTGCTGCCTGTTTGTCAGATGCTGTTAGTAACAAACATCATGAGCACAACAGTAATGACTGCTTTCCTCCTCCCAAAAACCACAACACAGTAAAGCACAGGGGAAGCCAGCACGCTGCACCGTCATGTGACAGGATTTGACCTTTGGAAGCGTTTCAGGATGAGACGGAGAAGAATCTCCTGAACGAGGTTAAATTCGCTCAGACCTCTTTCACTTCACATCCTCGTGTCAAATGTCTCACGTCTCACCGGCAGACGGAGAACTCAGACGTTAAACTGAAGCTGAACTTCACCTCCGTGAGGTTCAGGAGACGCTTCAGAGTCGAGTCATCAACCGCTCGCTGTGGAAACAACGTGCCTTCATGTGGCGTCGTCCAAGCTCACGTTATGAATACGAGGGTTAGGGTTAGGGTTAAGAGCTGCTGAGGTTTTCCATCCACTTCATTCACGCTTTGAAGAATTATGGGCCGAGTTAAAAGAGCCTCTGAGAAGAGCCGACTGGATTAGAAGCAGAGGTGAGAGATTATAATCTGCAGGCCTGTATGAACTGTTCCCAGATCAGACCTATGACGTGACGTGATGTGATGACGATTTCTCTTCAGGCTTTTCCTCTCTTCTTCCTTGTCTAACCTGCCGCCTACATTACCCACAATGCAACTGCTGACAGCTCAGTCAGTTGGTTATGCTATGCTAGCAGCAGCTGATGTAGCTTTAGCCTGAAGCAGGGAGTTTCAGCTCAGCTCCCTTCTGATGACGCTGACTCAAGTGACATCACTCGAGGCCAATTATCAGACTTCACACAGCTTCACACAGAAAGGTATCAAGTGGAACCTTCTCATTAATGACACCGCTGGCCGATCGCTGAACTACAGCCAGACAGCCTCTCCAGTAACGTTCTCCAGGTCCTCCTGGAGGAGAACGTTCTGGGTCTGAGTCTCCTTCCAGATGAAGGGTTCTGGTCTGTCCTGGTCTCTTCAGCGCCTCCTTCTATACTTTCTGTAAAGATTCAACAGCTGCACAATAAAAGTCCAATTACAAAACAGATGCACGTAGTTTCCAAACCGCAGCTCGTTGCCGCTCTGAGGCAGGAAGTGGTTTTCAAAGGGGGGGTCGGGGCCCTGCATGGGGCCATGAGATGACTGTCCCGGTCCTGTCTGTCAGACGTCCAAACTGACCCACGAAGACAAATCAACAGCACTTTGCACACAGGCAGTGCTGGAACGTACATTTACTCCAAAACTGTGCATTGAAGTACAGTTTTGAGGTACTTCTACTTTACCTTTCATGCTACTTTAAACATTGTACTTTTTACTCCATTACATTCATTAGAGGTATAGTTACTGTTTACTTTCCAGATTTACACAACAGCACTCTTCACTTTGATTGGTGAACCTCTGATTCAGTAAAACACGGTAAAAATAAAAAGGTCACATGACGGACTGGCGCCTCTCCGCAGGCCCAGATCAGAAAACATCTGTGAGTCACATGACCCGTTTGTAGGACCTCATGAACACTTCAGGTACCTGGAAGAAAAAACGTTTTTAAACGCTTCACTGTCGTCACATGACTGAAGTACAGAGCTTCGGTCACATGACAACAGGCGGCGGTGATGACCTCGTGTGGTTTGATAGTCAAAGTTCCGATCACATGACCGTATTTACGAGGAGGTCATGTGACCTGACATTTGGAATGAATGCTAAGACTCGCCGCTCTCGGCGGCTCAGTCGATGTGACACCAAGACGATTCAGTAACGTCCTGGTACTTTGGCGTCCTGCCTCAGATGTACTGCGTACTCACACGTACTACACAGAAAGGCAGTATGGGTACATGGAAGCAGCTCATCTTTGCAGTAAAGTTACATTCAGCTTTAAGTAGCTTAAAAGTAGCTCAGCAAGCTAATAATGAACTCAGATAGCTAACAATTAGCTCAGCTAGCTTATGGTGTGTTGTAGCAGCAGCTTTATGTTTCTACAGTGATCATTTCTCAGATGTTTAAACTTCACTGCGAAGAAGGAGCTGATGTCAAACTACACAACACGACAAATTCCCACTTCCTGTGTAGACAGGAAGTTCCAAGACAAAACGACAGAGCACTGCCTTGTTGGCGAAACTCATGAGATCAATGTGGGGTCAGCTCATGAGCTGCTGGGTTGTCATCAAATGGGAAGAGGTCAAAGGTCATCAGCCGGGCATCAGTGGGCGTCGAAGAAAGATCAATGAGGACGTTCACTGGAGGTGATCACATGACCACAGTTCATTTAGGTCACGTGACGGCAGCTGAGACAGTTCTGCTGATGAAGATCACGAGATGTAGCTGAAAGCTACAGATCATTTTAATAATTGATCATTTATTGAGCAGTTTTTTCTGTTTCATCACAGGAAACTGAATTTCTCTTAAACTGCAGTTTGACGACACAACTGTCATTTTGTCATTTTCACTTCCTGTTTCAGTTTGAAATTAAACATTCAAAGTTCCTGTTTTCTGACACGGTGGAGTTTTTTAAAGTGGAAACTCGTTTGTTAACAGTTCAGCGACAGACTGAAGCTCAGGCTGAAGCTCAGAGCTCCATTCAGTTATTTTAAGGGGTTTTAAGCTTAAAGTCCATCCAGCTCTTATTTCCTCCTCGCTTTCCTCTCACTGCATGTTTTTCTGAGGCTTTCATCTTTGAAAACCTCGTGCAAAACCGAAAAGACCGTCGAATCAGGCAGCTGCAGGTGAGAAATGACCTGCAGGACGTCTGTTGGCGTCCACACGTTCAGTGATCACATCATATTTTCTGTGGAAAGGTTTGTGTGGAGCCATCGTAGAAAAAGAATCTGATGAATCTTTCTAAAACGTCCGATCACACATGTGAATAAAAACAGTTCACATTTTGACTCTGTGTGTTTTCCTGTGAACGCTGAGAACGCTGCCGCATCAGCAGGTGTGGAACAGACTCTCTGGACAGGAAACGCAGGTTTGGCTCATTCGTTGGGTAGATTTTGAATTAACCGTCCAAACTCCAAGTTTACAACCACAGCGAGCATCTTTGTGAACATGCGATTGTATAAAACTTGCTTCAGATCACATCACGCCGCTTAGCGTCCACACTTCCTGTTTCCCAGATTTAATCAAACATCTCTGTGTTGTTGTTGGTGTCCAGCAGCAGCAGCTCAGACTCTGAGGCTCTAAATCTTTTCTATTCTGAGCTAATCAAAGATTTACTGGATTTCACGTTATGCAACAGCTTCTAAAACTGGTCAACAGTTCTTCTTCTGTGGTGAAACGACCTGCATTATAAGAGCAGGATCAACATGAGAACAACACCTTTAGTTTATGCTGCAGAAGAACGTTTACGAGCAAGAATTCAGAAACTCACCTTCTGCTCACCTGCATCTACTTCTGCTGCATATGTTAGCAGGATGTCACGACCTGCTAGCTTTAGCTTGAGTCAGTTAGCATGATGTCATGACCCGTTAGCTTTAGCTTGAGTCAGTTAGCATGATGTCATGACCTGCTAGCTTTAGCTTGAGTCAGTTAGCATGATGTCACAACCTGTTAGCTTTAGCTTCAGTATGTTAGCATGGCATTATGACCTGTTAGGTTTAGCTTCAGTCAGTCAGCATGATATCATGACCTGTTAGCTTTAGCCTCAGTATGTTAGCATGATGTCATGACCTGTTAGCTTTAGCCTTAGTATATTAGCATAGTTTTAGCATTAGTCAGCCAGCATGGCATCATGACCTGGAACATGTTAGCTTTAGCCTCAGTATGTTAGCATGATGTCACGACCTATTAGCTTTAGCCTCAGTATGTTAGCATGAAGTCACGACCTGTTAGCTTTAGCTTCAGTCACAAACACGTCGTAGCAGGAACACGATGTGTACGTGTCCACTGGAATCTCCAGATCAGAGTACAAAATGAAACGCTAAAAAAATGACATGAAAAATGCTCCAGTATTTGTCTCCAAGTCGTTGACTTCAACATGCCACTAAGTCACGTTCAAGTCATCAAATGTCACAGAATTCTACTCACTAATGGTAAAACTGCAGTTTACTGCAATTTACTGACATTTCAATATCGATCTCGATTGCTACAACTGTGATTTTACATCAATGTTAGACTCCATTAAGTCAAACAATAAGAAGAGACTTGTTTTAAGTTACGATTTGCCTGTTATGTCCTTTACAGTCAACCTTAACGCAACACACGAGGCAGCTGTCAAAAACACTAAAATCTATTTTTTGAGGATTCTGCTGTCGATGACGTAGAAAGACAGAGTTAAGAGTTAAACAGCATCTGCAGCTCAGAAACATGTGACATGACCACCACATCCACCCTCATCTGTAACAAGAAACCCACAAAGAAACGGACGTGAACGCGTCTTTTCGGCTGATTTACCGGCTGGTCCAACGTTAGCTCCAAAGCTAACACAAAGTTTGTTCAGACCTTCAGGAAAATGTGCTGCGAAGCTCGTAAAAAAAAAAAAAAATAATAAAAATGTAAAAGATTAAACTGCTGAACTGAACTGAATCTCACAGAAAACTGATCAATAGCTCATCAGATTCATACTTACTGATCAAAGGTATTTGGATTGTAAAAAAAACGCTCCTGAACGCAGCGCTCGCTGTGGGTGGAGCTTACGTGTGCTGCCTTCAGGAACACTTTGTAGGCTCCTTAATCTTTTCTTTAAACAGGAACAGTTCAAAGGATAAAATCACATCAGGTCAATGTCAGGAGTCTGAATCTCACAGAAAACTGATCAATAGCTAATCAATAACCGATCAGCTTCATATTTCCAGATGAAAGTTTCTACATTTTGATCCAAAAACGAGCGATTAGACCTGATAAAACTTCCCCAGCCTCGGACCCTGAAGCCGGAGCACTGACCACATGAAGCCTCCGTCATCTTCTATCAATAACTGACAACAGCTGTCAAAGTTTCCTCTGAGCTGAAGAACCACCGACAGCACGGACAGACCACCGCCAACAACCGACACCACAGAGGTGTCAGTGAACACAGCTTCTCCCGAGCGACACATGGAGCCAAAAAAGAGTTTAAAAGAGAAGATTTCTCCAGAAAAACAGCATAAAGTCTTCATATTCGTGCGCTCACAGCAGCATCGCGGAGCTGCGAGCTTCATGTCAGACATATTAACGGTATTTAGTCGGATTATGACACCATGTGACCCCGTAAAACCACTTTAAAATCACTGCGGAGCTCATACACAGCGGGTCTCACTGTAAGGAGATTAAACTGTTAAAGCGATATTTCAAGTAGTGAAAACTCCGTGAAATCGCTCTTAACTCATGACAAACACAGTTTATCTCACAGGACTGCACTTTTACAGACGGTGGGAGCTTTTAAAAGTACACGAAGTATCAGAGCTGCTGAAAAACGACAGAAATTGGGCGTCCATCGTGTAAAAGTACCGTGAGAAAACACAGACTCTCAGACACGATGCGAGATTAAAAACAGATGTTCACAAAAGAGGAAAAAACAACCTTCGTGTTGTTTTTACCACAGTTTCTTTATCAGGCCAATTCAGGCGCCAAATCACCGCCTGCAGCTTCGATTATGGACCATAAATCAGGAATAAATCCTGGAGATTTGAGCGGTGTTCGGCCGCACGGTCCTTTATGACCCGGAGCTCTTTCCCGGCACGTTGGGAGTCCGCCGGCCGCCTGCTAATGTGCAGCCGAACAAAGTGGACGCGTACGGGGCTGTGCCGGGTTCGTGCCGGGTTCGTGCCGGGTGGTGTCGGGGGTCTCACCTTGCTCTGGCTGCAGCCCATTCCTCCTCCTCCGAGCTCTGCTGTCGCTGTGAAGCCGCTCTCACTGCCCGCTCCTCTTCCTCTGCTTCTTCTTCTTCTGTTGACAACTTTCAAACTCGCTCAATAAGCTCCATGAACGCTACGCGCGGGGGGCGGGGCGTACGTGTGCTGCCTTCAGGAACACTCGGTGTACTCCAGCTTTATTAAAAAGAAATGGATGAACGTGATTTCATCAGTTTGACGCGTCTGTCAGTGTTTCTGTTCATTAATAACGACCCTTATCCCGTTTATCGTCTCAATAAAGTTGTAATTTTTGACACAATTTTTCATTTTGAGGTGGAATGTAACTGAATGTAAGTACATTTATTGAAGCACTGTACTTTGTTTGTACAAGTTTGAGGTACTTGTACACTTGAGTACAACATACACTTAAGTATATCCATTTTATGTTATATTTTGCTTTATACTTCCACTACAGACACCACGTGTTACTTCACTGGCCACATTGATCTGAGAGCTTTAGTTACTTTGCACATTCAGAGTATCAACACAAATATAAATGGATGAATGTACTCAGCAGTACATGAAGTCATGAAAATGAGCTCCACCTTCTGCTGAATCATTAAAGAGATGAGCACATGAATGCATCAGTAATCATGATCCAGTCAAACATACGATTCTGAAATGAAGTATTCTGCAGAAGTAGACACGTGAGTACTTTTACTCATGGTACTTTAAGTATTCTTTGATGTTTAGGTACATCAAGTTTTGAATGCTGGACTTTTACTTGTGACAGAGTATTTCTACACTGCAGTATTACTGCGTTTACTGAAGGAAAAGAGTTCTTGATGACCCGCAGCTCACCTGTCAGGTGAGTCTCAACTTCAACAACATCTCTCTGAATGTTCCCATGAAACCTCTGACATCATCGCATTTTTAACATCTGATGTCACAGGCAGTGTGTGTGTGTGTGTGTGTGTGTGTGTGTGTGTGTGAGATGCAGGAAGTTGTTGGTCTGAGGACGAAGCTGCAGATTTATTTTCCTCTTTGAGTTTTTCTCCTCCTGCTTCTGTTTTATGGACGTTTTTACAAGCGAAACTTAAAGCCCATAAAACACTGAAATATACACACACACACACACACACACACACACACACACACTGTAGTTAACTTGTGAAGACTTTCCACTGACGACATTTATTTGCTGTGGAGGAGGTTTGTGATCTTTTTGTTCTTGTGAGGACATCAGTGCACGCACACACGCACACACGCACACACACACACACACACACACACACACACACGCACACACACACACACACACACACACGCACACACACACGCACACACACACACACACACACACACGCACACACACACACACACACACGCGCACACACACACACACACACACACACACACACACACACACACACACGCGCACACACACACACACACACACACGCACACACACACACACACACACACACACTCGGCAGGATGTGTGATGATGAACTTTGTCTTCCTGGAAGAGTCTCAGACTCAGACGTTACCTGTGTCACAGCCTCACAGGTGAATTCAGTCTGTCACAGATCAGTCACATGACTTCCTGTTGCTGTTATTGATGAACGTATTAATCATCTGAAGAAGAGTCAAAAATCTGATGAGAAGTTTAGAGAAATAAGAACTAAAGTGACACTTTTTCAGTCAGTCGAGATCAGCTGCATGAAAAATCTTCTTCGTCCTCCTCCTCCTCCTCCTCCTCCTCCTCCTCCTCCTGTTTTCTGTTCTGTTCTGCTGCTTTCCAACAACAAGCCAACTTCCTTATCTCCAGTCCTTTCCTGACGGCTGTCGGCCATCTTGTTTCTCTGCCAACTCAAACACCTGCTGAGTGTCAAAGGTTTGACCGTGAGGAGACGTTGTCCCTCTGTCTGTCCTCAGCAGACACTCGCTGTCCCACCAATAATCTGAACTATTAATCAGATCGATACAGAACCGATCAAGGTCAAAGGTCGTCAGCTTCATGACTTCAGACTGAAATCCAGAGTTTAAGGTTTGATGCATCACATTTTCTCGAGTACTGTACATGAGTACGACTTTCAGGTACTTGTACTTGAGTATTTGTGGGTACTTTAGTGTGATGTCATGACTTGATGCAGCTGCTGGATGGAAAATTATTCAGACACTGAAAACAACAACTGCTGCTGCTAAAAATACACACAAATACACATTCCACACATGAACTCACCCGTGTGTGTGTGTGTGTGTGTAACATACATCAACACGTCAGTGTGTGTGTGTTATGGGAGAAACAGTTTCTTTGTGTGGTAATAATAAAAAGGGTGTGTGTGTGTGTGTGTGTGTGTGTGTGTGTTTGCCTGTGAGCATACAGTACATACCTCTGTGTGTGTGTGTGTGTGTGTGTGTGTGTGTGTGTGTAGCTCTTAATATAAACTCCGGCTGAGCTGCTCTATAAATACTCTTCAGTTCAGTGTGAGAGAATCCAAACAGTTTACCCACAATGCACCTGTGATCCTCAGCGAGCGTCTGTGAAACAAACAGGAATAAGAAAAGTAATCGAGTTTCCTGAGCTGCAGGTGAGCACACCTGATCCAGGACCAGCACGCAGAAGTCTGTGGTTCCAAACCCTGGCTGGGGGCCCTCTGAAGGGTCATCAGATCCGTCTGAGCGGTCGTCATGTGATCAGTGGGAAACAAAAACTGAACGTCTTTTTCTGACATGTTGGATCGTTTGACGTCTTTGTGCTTTGTGAGGAGCTGAAATGAGAAGAACTCAAAGTAAACTGCAGCTTTGAAGGATCGATGCAGGAAAACTGTGACAGTAGAAATACTCCAGTGAAGTACCTCAAAGTGTACTTCAGTAAACCATCTCGTCACTTCCATCAGGTGAAATAAAGCAAAATCTTTTCAGCGGAAGAGAAAAATGGATGAAACGTGGAGTCCTGATGGACCCAGACCTGGAGCTGATTGATCCTCAGGCTGATCGGCTGATCGGCTGATCGACTGATCGCCTGATCGTCATTGACGAGCCGTCGGGTTTCATCCTGCTGAGGCGCTTTAAATTTCTGGTGTCAGTTTCTGAAACGTCTCCAAACTTTCAGGAGACAGAAACAGATCAGGAGAAGCAGCGGCTGGCAGCCATGTTGTTCACAGAACCAGACCTGATCACCGATCAATACTTTGGACGCTCACAGCTGCTTCATATCAACATCTGGAGCTGAAACACACACTCTGAGCTCGTCTTCGTCAGCAGCTTCGACAATCTCTGTGTGTCACATTTCTGGCTTCAGAGCCGCAGAAGAAGAAAAAGAGCGAGAAGAAACGAAGCTTCAGCGACGCGTTAAGGATGAAGAACGACTTTATTGTCAGAGCAACATCATCATCATCATCATCATCATCATCACGCAACACGTGACGAAGAGCGTTAAAAACAAAGGTTCAAACTAATATGAAAGGCAGCCAATCACATCAGCCAATGACACGCCCACACACAAAGGCTGAGGTCATGTGACCTCGAGCCAAAAACAGTGACATCATGCTTGTCCATAAACAGGAAGAGGAAGTCTAACGAGTGAAACGTGACCACTGTGTGTGTGTGTGTGTGTGTGTGTGTGTGTGTGTGTGTGTGTGTAAGTACAATAATCAATAAATAGAAATAACAGAGATTGATCAATAATCTGGATTAACTCCATTCGTTTAACTTCTGATCCAATCAAATAACTTCATTCCAAATCTGAACATCTGACCTTTGACCCCTGACATTCATCCACAGTCAGCTTCATCCCTGTCTCCTCCTCCTCCTCCTCCTCCTCCTCCTCCTCCTTCAGACCAGATGGAGGGCGGAGCAGAGCTCCTGCAGCGGGTCCACGTTCAGGTGAACTCGGCAGAACGTGAGCAGAACGCCGAGAGACGAGAACCCGATGAGAACCCAGAGAACCTGAGCGCTGAAGTACAGAGGAGCCAGACTGCAGACAGAGAGCCGCGTCAGGCAAGTACTCACCAGTACAAGTACACAAGTATTCACATCAGAGTACACTGAAAGTACCAACACACTCACACCAATCACATGAATGGATTAGACTTGTTATTCATGTGTTCATCTCTCTGTGCAGCTGATGAAGGTGGAGTTCGTCTCAGCGACATCGTGTGAATTTAACGATAAATAAAGTTTTAACTTTATCGATAACATTAACTTTGACTGAACTAAAGCAGATTAAAGACGTGAGAGACAAGAGTTTCTTCTAAAACACATACAGGTGGACAGGTGGAGGACAGGTGGACAGGTGGAGGACAGATGGACAGGTGTACAGGTGGAGGACAGGTGGACAGGTGGAGGACAGGCAAAGGAAAGGTGGACATGTTGAAGACAGATGGACAGGTGAAGGAAAGGTGAAGGAAAGGTGGACAGGCGGAGGACAGACGGACAGATGGACAGGTATACAGGTGGAGGACAGATGGACAGGTGGACAGGTGGCGGACAGACGGACAGGTGGACGGACAGACAGGCGGAGGACAGACGGACTGACGGACAGACGGACAGGCGGAGGACAGATGGACAGGTGGACAGACGAACAGGTGGTGGACAGACGGACAGGCGGAGGACAGACAGACAGACAGACAGACAGGTGGACAGGTGGACAGGTGCACAGACGAACAGGCGGAGGACAGGTGGACAGGTGGACAGGTGCGGCTGCTCCTTACCGTCCTTGTGCCGACTGCGAATATCCCTGAAAGTAGCGGAAGCGTCCGTATAAGTAGAGCAGACCGCAGACTGAGGACAGACCTGCAGCACAGACATGAAGTCAGTGAGAGACGCCGAGACGAGTCCGACGGACGGAGACGTCGGAGACTCGGGTGAGTGTGATCACCTTGACTGAAGAAGACTCCGGACGTCCACAGCACGGTGATGAAGATGGGGAAGTACTCCGAGCAGTTGGCTCTGAACACAGAGGATGAGTGTGGAGTTAAAGTGAGGATGAGGAGGTGAAGATGAAGCTGCAGTGACACCTGGTGGCAGCACCGAGCAAAGACAACAAACTCTGTGCTGTCAACAACTTCACCGACAAACACGTCAGAAGTAAAGGTCCTGCAGGAGAAACTGCAGTGCAAAAACTGCAGTAGTAATGTGTACTCAGAAGTATTAAAGTACTTGTTTTGTTATCTTATCGTCACATAAAGCCAGTTGTTTGTTTGTGTTTGTTTGTTTTTGTTTGTTTCTTTGTTGATATCTGATCACATTTCATCTGCTGCAGTTTCTGATTTGTTGTGCTTTTCTCTAAACTGCAGTATTTTTATAAAGTGTACATGAGTAAAATACACAGACCTGTGAAATCCACTGGTCTTTTCATGCAGTATTAACAGTATTTATTACAGTATTAACAGTACTTATTACAGTATTAACAGTACTTATTACAGTATTAACAGGTCGTTTTCTCATCAGTGTTTTATAATCTGGACTTAATGTTCATAACAGAAAGCAGATTTTTTTTATTCCTGTAAACTCTTATTTTCACCCTTCTTGCTGTTTTTGCTTGTTTAATATTTTGCTTGCTGTAACGACGTCATGTCCCGGTGTGGGATCAGTAAAGTCTTATCTTATCTTATCTTATCTTATGTGGTGTTGTCAGCAGTTCAAACAGAAACAGGTGAAATCATCAGTTTTCTTTCTTCATTTGAGAAGAAACAATCATCACGCTGACGTTTGTTCTCGTGTTCTGCCGCCAGAGGGCGCCAAACGTCTCTGTGCGTGACAGAAGCTCAACAGGTGAGCGGGACAGTTTGGGACAGACTGGAGACAAAGAGTCAAAAGCATCACTGAGCTGCAGCTTCCTGTTAGAAAGAGACAGAAAATAAAGACAATAAAGAAAATAAAGACTGACTGAGCTCTGAAGACTCGCTCGAACTCTGCTGGTCCAGCTGTCGCAGGCGGAGACACCGAATACTTCCGCCTGGCATAGATCACCTGCAGGGAGAAGTAGGCTGGACGGACGGACGGACGGACGGACGGACGGACGGACGGACGGACGGACACACACACACACACACACACACACACACACTATGAATGCATGTGCTGAAAATCACTCAGTGCTTGTCGTTTTGTCAGAGCTCCACGATGAACAAATATTCATCCATTCATCTGTGACAGAGGTCAAAGTTCATGGTTTGTTTTAAATGCAAAGTTGATTCATGAGAGAAGTCTGATAATAAACGAGAGCAGAGAACAGATGAGGAAGACGAGGAAGACGAGGTGACTAGAAGAGAGCGAAGATGAAAATCAGTGGTGAAATTAAAAACTGTAAAACCATAAAAACTAAAATGAGGAAACAAAAATAACTGAAACACGTTTTAAATACGAGCATCTTCAAACACTGAAGGTGAAACAACCTGCATCCACAAATGTCTTCAGGCACGTCCTCCTGTTTCCCAGCATGCCCTCTCACCTTGTTCCAGGACGCCCAGCACGGTCACGGCGGCGAGGACGACCGTCTCCTCCAACATCTCTGCGGCAAGGCGGCGAGTCACAGCGACAGGTGAGACCAAAACACCCCTGAGCACTGAACACGGCCAGGTGACACTGAGAGAGAGCACACCTGCAGGGGGCGGGGCTAACACGCACCGACAGGTAGCCTGAGGGTAGCCTACTGTCAATCAACCAGGCGAGCAAGTGATCCTGAACCCTCTCTGTATTCTGACAGCTGATTGGCTTGTTGGATGTTTTATTTTGGAGTTTTTCTGCTTTTAAACTTTCCTGAATGTTCTTAAATCAAAGGAGACAAAAAAACCTTTTTAAACTTGTTGAAATGTTTCATGTCATTTTCTTTTGTTTCGTCCAAAGACGTGTTTCTAAAGCATCTCTGAATATTGTCCACGTCAGGCTTCCATCCTGACGCTCGCTCAGGAGCGTCGGCGCTGCTCTGACTCCTCCTCCTTCAGAGACTCGACACAGAAACAAACACAGACAACAAAGTCGTTTCTAAAGAACTATATTTACATAATACTCTTGTTTTACAGAGAACCATATCAAAAGTATAAAATACTTACAAAAAATCCGCTGCAATATATAAAAATAACATCTATCTTGTCCAGATCATTAGGAAAGGCATACATACAAAAAATATATTTATAGACATTTACAACAGTTAAACCCAGAAAACCCCGAGAGGCCGCGCCGCTGGAAGCTGAAGGTTCGGCCGCCGTTTGGATGAGACGAGAAACGAGGCCCCAACCATCGTGTCGCAGAAATAACATTACAAATAAAATAGACAACAGGTCTGCGAACACAAACGCACACGCTTCTCTGAAGAGGCAAAACAGTACAGTAGATAGAACGACCGGCTCTCAGCTCCACCTTAAAACAGGACCCCTGCTCTCAGCTCCGCCTTAAAACAGGACCCCTGCTCTCAGCTCCGCCTTAAAACAGGACCCCTGCTCTCAGGTCCGCCTTAAAACAGGACCCCTGCTCTCAGCTCCACCTTAAAACAGGACCCCTGCTCTCAGCTCCGCCTTAAAACAGGACCCCTGCTCTCAGGTCCGCCTTAAAACAGGACCCCTGCTCTCAGCTCCGCCTTAAAACAGGACCCCTGCTCTCAGCTCCGCCTTAAAACAGGACCCCTGCTCTCAGCTCCGCCTTAAAACAGGACCCCTGCTCTCAGGTCCGCCTTAACGGCCGCAGACGTCTCAGAGCCAATCGGACGAAGAGCGTGGACCAACAGCGAAGGTCCATCTATTTAAAACAATGAGAACTGGAGGACTCGACTCTGAACTGTGTCCATATTCAACGTCCGCAGACGGTTTGACGCGCTGCATTCAGGGACATCACGAGATATAAACTACCTGTAACAGTGAAAAGTCAAAGCAGAGACCAGTGAGTTCAGTCTTATCTTCTTACGATGGAGAACTCTGAGTCCAGCCTGCTGATTGGACAGGCTGACAGCTCAACCAATCAGCACTGACTGCATGTTCACCTGCTCTACCTGCCTGCTGTGTCAGCGAGGTTCCAGACTCAGGGCTGTCCATTTAAAGGACCAGATGAGTGTTTTTGCACGTTTCACCGTGAAGCCTCTGATTGGCTGACCTGTCCGAGACGACCAAACGCCTGGTTTCTATTTGAAGTGAGGAGTGAGCGACAGCAGTGAGCTTTACTGCCGTGTTGACCTGAGCCTCCAACAATCCATTCACTCTAAAAATAGCTCCACAGAAGCTGCTTTACATTACTGCTCATCATTTCCCTGAACACAACATGACCAACTGTTCACATGTTCACATATTTGCCTGCTGAGCAGCGAGTGTTCAGATATTTCCCTACAGTATGAAAATGATTTGTAAGCTGCTTGAATTTGAATTTCCGTCATGTTTGTTCCTGTCATCTCAGTTCAACATGATGAAACTCTGAAAGTTCATTTTCACACTGAGCTCAGACGCACTCAGAGGTCTTGAAGGCAGCAGGAAGCTTTGGGAACAGGACGCTGAGGGCAATGATGTGCAGTAATCGATGTAAAACGTGCAAAAACATCCGTACGGTCCTTTAAAATCATGCTAACGTTAAGCTAACGTGATGCTAACGTGATGCGAACACCCAGCTGCTTCTGTCAGAGCGACGTCGCTCAGAAAAAAGCTGGAAAAGAATCGACTCTGAGGTTTTTGAACTGCGAGCGAGCGCTGCTGGTCTGCAGGTGGCGCTGTGGGGCAGGTGCAGTGGTTTCAGTAGTCGTTTGTTCAGTGTGGAACAGAATATATACACACTGATGGTCTGCACAGACTCCAGATCAGCCTGTGCTGCTCAGTTACACTCCACATGCAATCCAATGCCACGCTGACGTTTGTGAGAAACCAAAACCATCAAGCCGCTCGCTAACTCGCGGCCCGACGCGTTCGCTGTCTTCAGCGGGAAAATGAGCGAATGAAACGTTTAAAAACTAAAACAATGGACTGATTTCAGAGCCGAGCTGATGAAACAAAGGGCTCCATTCAGATTAGAGAATGAAAGTCAAAAACACTGGAAACGTTCTGTTTCTGCTGCCGGCTTCGCTCTGAAGCAGCAATGACTCGACACTTTAGACCATGACACAGCAGAAAGTGTCTGCTTCCACTCGCTCACACTGAGACGATGACTCGACTCATCTGTCCTGACTCTGTGCTCAATGATCCAAATCTGAGGTCGACCGATTTTACATCGTCATCCAATTAACCGAAGCAGAGGTTCACGTTCGAGACCGAAAACATCAGGACACCTGAACGTGTCGTAGCGCTGTAACACTGGAGGATGCAGGTGTGACTTCATAGTGTTTCTACTGTGGAGACTGTGAGCAGGAAGACGTCAGCGCGGCGGACGGCCGCAGACACTAAACCTGGT
>NC_135082.1:28407598-28427598 GCF_051107435.1 Chaetodon auriga
TTTGGTTTAGACTAAAGACGGTCAGCAATGAAGAAAGAACAATCTGCAATTAATCCCAACATCAGGAGTCCCCCCACGAGGGTTTCATTCAGCAGACTTCATTTTAACTTCAATGAAAGTGTGAAGGCTCGGCAGCGCCCCCTACAGGCTGCAGTGTTCACTACAGTCACCGACGATTCAGCTGAACATGTTCGTCTGTCCTGAGGATGGCGCTAGAGGAGAGCTCATGAGTATAAAATATGAGCTTCATGTGTTCACGGTGAGGGGCTCTAACCTGCACTCATCTACACATCTTTAGTATTATAAGCAAAAAAGTACTGACAGTGTCAAAAGTAAAAGTACTTGTTGGACATGCCGGTCCCTTTCAGAGTATATTTTCAGATATACTATTTATTTGAATATTATTACTGAAGCAAAAACACACAAGTAGTTGTGAGATAAATGTGAAAGGAGTACAAAGTACAATAAATAGGAAACACTCCAGAGCAACACTGCAAACGTGTATTTAAATACAGCACTTGAGTACATGTACTTAGTCCCTCTTGACCACCGCTGACGATACTGTATGGAGGCCCAACGGGACACAAAGTTTGTGGGAGCTTTGGTGCTCGGTGGTGATAAAGTGTGAAGTGAAGCAGGAACAGAGCGTCTCGTCTGCCCAGAGGACAAACACAAGCAGCAGCAGCAGCAGCAGCTATATTTAAATACACAGAGGCAGAATATGAAAGGCTGCTTTGTCACTGCCTCCCTTCACCCCCCGTGTGAGCCCGAGCAACCAGCTGCTACACACACACACACACACACACACACACACACACGCTGGATGTGAAAGCGTGGGGCCCAGGCCGGCCTGAAGCAGAGCAGCTGAACAAAAGGCCTCCCTGCTGCAGCCAGACTTCACCTCCACTCAACACCACAGACACTCAACTGCTCTGTACTGGTCTTCATCTGCACCTGTTGAACTAAAACCAGTACAACTGATTTTATCTTTACTGCACAGCTAACATTTCAGCTGCTTTCACTACCCACAAACCAAGCCCGAACAGGTGGATGCTGCTTAAATCATAAATTCAGCTCAAAGTCAATATATTTAATGTTTTTCATTGATTTCTGTAAATATCTCTTATTGTGAATCTGATGCAGCAACACGTTTCACAGACTGGGAAAGATGTGGAACGCTCCAAAAACACCTGTTTGGAACACTGACTTCTCTCATCATATTCTTTCAGTGAGAGTTGATCTGCTCAGACGTCACCTGACACCTCCAGCTCCATCTATCGCTTCAACTGAAACTTCAACCATTCCAGCTACGACTGACTGGTTGTTTTTCCAGCTGTGGTGATGGTCGTCCGGTCTGGTGTCAGGCTGGCCTGTAAGGGGCGCTAGCGGGGCTTTGCACTGTTAGCCGGGGCTGGTTGTGCTCTATGGAAATCTCTCTGAAAGGTCTCCTCTGGTAATGCAGCCAGGAGCTTGCAGTGGGTAAAGTTAAACATGAAGGAAGTCGGCTTTGTGCTGCTCAGACCAGCAGGTTCACACTCCATGACAACAGGACTGAAACAGAGAGTGAAAGTCCTGATCCCCCCTACGACCTTCTGCCTACACTGAGTGGAGAGTTTAGACTCTAAATGTGGTTCCAGTCCAGGAATGTGCTGCTGGCCTGGTTATGAAAGCAGAGCAGGAACACTCTGACCAGTTTGTACAGCATGTGATGTTAGCACTGATGCTAACAGCGCTCAGTCTGAGTCACATTCATGCTCTCATCCACAGATTCACACTGATTGTTAAAGCAGAATCAGCTTCACTTCCTGCTTTGCCAACATTAACTCTGTCCTGGTCTGTGGGTGAATGTGTTCCTGTGGCTGGAACATTTAGTGTTTCCTGTTTTGTTCGCGTGCTACAGGAAGACGCTGCAGCATCACTGTGACCTCTGGTGACCTCCAGTGACCTCCGATGACACCCTCACATTACGCGAGTGTAAAACAGTGATGTGCTTCTTTGCTGTTGAAGTGCTGTTGAGCAAGGCAGCTAACCCTGAGGCAGTCACAGGGGAGAGTGTGTGTGTTACTGTGAGAGTGTGTCTTACCTGTGTGTGTGGTATGTGCTGGCGGAAGTTAATGCTGTTCTTCTGTTTGATCTGCTGCTGCTGTCTGAGCAGCGACAGCAGGACCGCCTTGTTCTGGCTCTGGGTGTTGGGGGGCCGCGGCGGTCCGGGCCCCGCCTCAAAGTGCGACAGAGGTTTGGTGTTGTTGTAGTTCAGCATGGCGGCCGAGGCCTGAGCCCCCGGCGCAGGCGGGTGGCTCAGCGGGGGCCCTGGAGTCGGGTGACCCAGCATGTTGCCGTGTCCGGTGGGCCCCGGCATGTAGCTGCCGGCCCCTGCCTTAGGAGAGACTTTGTTGGGCTGACTGGGCATCAGCAGCTGCTTCTGGGCGTTGGGGTTGAAGTCCTGTGGGTACAGGGAGGGGCTTGTGGGCTTGTCCATAACAAATGCGCCCCCTCGTGGGCTCTGAGAGGTGTTGGCCATCTGGGGCCAGGGCGAGGGGTGGGCATGGGGGCCCTGGCTGTGAAACTTGGTCCCTGGCTGTGGCTGTTTGTGCTGCATCTGGCCGTGGAGGTGCTGGGCTCTCTGCTGCTGGGCAGCCAGCTGCTGGAGCTGCTGGGCGGGGGACAGGTCTTTGGGTACCGGGGGGCCCGGAGGGAGGAGGTGGTTGGGGGGAGGCTGAAGCTGCCTGGGGGCAGGAGCCGGTTGGGATGGAGGCAGAGCCGGGGAAGAGGCGGAGGAGGAGGCGACGGGGGAGCTGGTGGGGTGAGGAGGAGGTGGCCCGGAGGAGGTGGACCTGACATGGGGGGAGCCGGTGCGAGAGTCCTGCTCGAAAGCCACTGAGGCTGGAGAGAACTCTGACTTAACGCTGACCAGATCTGGAGGCAGCAGACCCTGGGACGACTGGCCCCCCCCACCACCTGCTGCTCCTCCTGCTCCTCCTCCCACCGGCCCAGCACAACCCGGAGTGGGTGCCAGCTCCGGAGGGTCTTTGCGGTCCTCAAAGCCGTCATTGAGAATGTCCTGGATGTCCTCGTAGGCCACAGTGCAGTTCAGCTCCTCCATCAGCTCCGTCCACTCCTGCTCGTTCAGGTTGAGGTCGGGGAACAGGCTGTTGTTGCCTCCTCCCGACGGCGGCATGATGGGCAGGATGTCATCGGGTTCCTGCTTCATCTCCTTCCGATGGAAGTCCGAACCCGAGTCCCTGCCGCCGTCCGTCGACTCGCCGGCCGGCCCGTGGGTGCCATTAGAGTTCAGTGCGTCGCTGATCCCCAGTTTGGAGTCCAGCGGGGAGCCGTTGGTGGTGCCGTTGTCCAGACAGGCCTTCTTGTTGGGGGGGAAACCGTCGCTGAAACCGTTGACCTGATCTCTGCCCAGCGGAGAACCAGCGCTCTCCAGCTTCCTCTTCACCGTCTCCTGCAGCTGGAGGAGCAAACAGAAACATGAGAATCAGTTCAAGAAATAAGATCACGCATCGTCACAGGACCATGAACATGAGGGTTCAAAGTCCAACCCTGCTGAAGTGCCTTTGAGCCACAAACTGAAGACCTCACAGCTTCAGGGCAGCTGCTGGAGTCTCAGTTATTAATAAGCATCTGAAAACACATAAAACCACATCATCATTGTTTCTACAGATTCTCAGTTTCTTAGTTTTATTTTGCTAAACTTTATTTTTTGTAACTTTGTCTTCCTTATTTAAATCTGTAGTTCTTTTATGACCCTGATAAATTACTGGAACTATGTCCATAATCAAACAGCTGTTTTTTTTATCCTTCCGTTTATGACCATAAGAATTCCTCAGAGCACCTTCAAATGTCCTGTTTTGTCTGACCACCTGTCCAAAATTGACAAGTTTACAACAAGGAACAGAGAAAAACAGCAAATCCTCACACTTGAGAAGGTCCAACCAGAGGATTTTTAACATTTCTGCTTAAAAAATGACCAACGATGAATCTTCTGTCAACGCAGCTGCAGACTAATCCCATCTGAAAATACTGCCGTTGTACTTCATAACATCTTCATTTAGATATTTGCGTCATAAAATGAGGTTATTTGGGAGGGCAGAGTAACAAAGCCAGCTGTCAAACTATGACAGAATTTCTATTTCAGTGTGTGCAGGAGCAGTGTTCCAGCTGCAGGGGGCGCTGCAGCTGAATGGACGGCGTTATGAGAGCAGAAGTCAGCAGCGGTCAGAGCCAAGAGCCGCCTGGTTTCTGAGCTGCTGCCGTTAATAGCATGAGCTGCAGGCTGCCTTACATAATGCAGATAACAAAGAGCTTCCTCAGAGCAGTCAGCAGATCACATCTGTCCACTCTGCAGGCAGCGACCCGCCGGGGCTGATGGGAACACTCACACCTCCTCCACTGCCCGACCGAAACCACACCAGCTGATCCTCACACGGCCTCACCGAGCCGTTACCAAACGTCCTCGACACCTGCAGTCTCCACGGAGAGGACTGGACAGGTGGAGGCGCGTGGAGCTCTGGATGGTGTTTAGGTTCCGTTATTCAACAGGTGGAGACAACCTGTTTTTCTTTTTTCAACTCTTCTGTAAGCTTCCATCATATTTCCCACCAGTGCTTGAGCTCAGGAAGCTGTGGTTTCAGTCCTTGCTGGATGTGTGTGACTCCTGCACACAGCATGTCGGGCTGCTGGTGTTGTCTTTATTCTTGTTGTGATCGGTGTCTGTAACCAGGTCACGTCATCAGCGTGGGATCAATAAAGTTATATCTGATCTCATCTATCTCACCTGTTGTTTTCAAATGAAAGTCGGTGTTTGGAGGATCATACTTGGATGTAATGCAAGACTAAGAGGCTGCAGTCCTGCTCGCAGCTCAGCTGTACGAAGAGCAACGCTAAATGCTAACATGCTAACATTCGTGATTAGCATTAAACACAAAGTGGGCTTTGCAAGTATTTGGTCGTCGACCGTGATGAGGACAGATGAGTCGTCAGAGGATCAAAGTTATCACCGTTCATCAGGAGGTCTGAACTACGGCATGTTTCAACGGCTGACACTGACATTTAGGAAGCAGGGCGGCTCATGATCGACATGCTGACACGTTGTTATTTTTAATAATAACAAATGAGATTCAGTTGCTGAACTTCAATGAACATTTCTTTAACACTAATGTTATTTTCTGCCTTGTTTCCATCAGTTGAAGCTGCTAAAATGTCTGAAAAGGTTTAACAACGGAAAATACTCAAAGATCCACATCAGGCCAACTGATTCTAAACTTATTAAATCCATGAAATTTTGTTTAGAAACTCAAATAAATACAATACAATACAATAAATACTCTGGAACAGGTTAACCAACCTGATTATTAGAAGTTAATGAATGAAACCATCCGACAGCACGTCTGTGTAAGACAAACAAAGCCTCCGCTCGGAGACAGGCGTCAAAGAAGATAAAAAGTTTTCAAGGTTTCAGCCTCAGCCGCTTCACAGTGAGCAGAAACGTGACGTCTTCACCAAAATATGCTGACAATTTCCTCATTGACCCGAGCGCTGCCAAAATGGCCAAATCCAAACATTTGGACGGACCAGTTGGCCAGTGGCTTCGACATTCTGGCCAGTGATTCTGAAAGCAGCACAGAGCCGAATGGATCATAAACCGTCTGAAACGTTCACGGGGTGCAGGCAGACTGCGTCCTCACAGGGACAAACTGGACACCTGGAGCTCTGAACACAGACTTTCTGTACGACATACATTCCTCTCATGTGTTTCACCATCACATCTCCTCAGACAAACAGCCTTTAAACGAGGGAGTGATGAATGAGTGAAGTCTTCAAAAGCGACTGACGAGCCGACAGACTGTCCTCATATTCTCAGCACGAGAGGACAAACCAAACCAGAGGGACGGAACAGGTCCAGTCAGCTGGTTCAGGGCTGTTGTCCCTGGTCTGTCACAGCTCTGAGACATGTTTGACAGACGGTCTGAAAAGGAGCTAAAGCGCTCGTCTGGATGGATTTAACCTCAATACAAACATTCATCTTTTGTCTTCACCTGATGTAAGTTCGCTTCACATGGCATCAGGACAGTCAGTGATTGGACTTGTCTCTGAGTGGAAAAGGGGTTGCTTTGGCTAAGAGTGGATGAGGAGCAGCACCTCCTCCTGCAGGGAGGCTCCAGAGCGGTTTCCAGCAGACCAGCCTTTTCAAACTGTACTCTGCATCATCGTTGTGCTCGATACGGACGTCAGCACATCGTACCGACTGCATTTTATACCTGAACACAGTTAGAGGGTTGAGACCGCGACGCACGCGATCCAACCAATCCAATCACATCCTGATCACCATCAGTTTCCTTAACCTGGACGACGAGTCCGGAAACAGGTGGCACGTTATTAGCAGCTGTGAATAAGGTCAGAGTGAGATCAGGCCCGAGCCAGAACACACACACACTTTCAAATGAACACATGAACCGACACACACCAACGAGTTTTCCTGTCCGCAGATCAGCTCCAGCCACTGTGTGTTTGGATAGATTCTGTTTTTTTTTTCTTTGGGTTTCAGACGAACAAACACGACACTGAAAGCAACATCATCATCATCATCATCATCATCATCATCGAGTGTTGATGCACATTCTCTCACTTCCTCCTGACGTTCTACACACCAAACGTTTAACCAGTAAAATGACTTGTTTACGCTGAAGTGACCTTGGTGCAGTAAAGACGGCTGGAGACAAAGAGCGAGGGTGGGGGGGTCGGCGTGAAGAGACGCTGTGTGTCTGCCCTGAGGAAAAGGAAACTCTGGTGACTCACTGAACTTCTTAAACCAGAAATACTGGTCTGACTCCTCCTCCTTGTTACCATGGCTACGGCCAGAGGTGGGGAGGGGGAGGGGTTCGACAAAAGATCTAATGCCATCTAGTGGGGGTGGAGAGGGTGGGGGGAGGTCCTGCCAGAGCCACAAAGCCAGCGCTCAGAGCAGATCAGCGAGACAGAGTACCTGAATCCTGCTTCAGCTTCACCTGTCAGGTAACACTGGACTGAGGTCAGCTGATCCTCAAACGACTACAGTGAACACTGCTGACACAGCTTTAACCAGAGATACCACAGTTACTACTGTAACTAACACGACTGACAGAGAAAACTACTGTCACTACTGCTCAACAACAACCACAGCACCTCCCCACAGGAAGATGACCGGTCACAGGTCAAAGGTCAGGGTGCTTTCATGTTCAGCTAAAGGGCAGTTCTGCAGCTTGGGGTTTGAATCCAGGTTCGCTGTTTGGAATCACGACAAAAATCATTTATCCATCTTCATCCGAGCTTGTTTTACAGTCTGCGTATCTTACATCACCAATCAAACAGTCAGATAAATAAAGACCCTGAAATATCTTCACCGTGACTCATGGCGGAGCTTCTGGCTCTCGCTCTGCCACAAAAATGCAGAATATCTGATGTTTATGTCAGCTTATCACAGCTAACATTTGGCTTCTTGCACTGAAATTCTTGTTTTCAGTCCTGTCCTTGTATTTATTGACTTCTACTCTTCTGCCAGCTGCTTGTAGACACTCAGTGAGTTCTCCATCCAGACCAGTATGTCAGCCGTATGTACTGTACTGGTTAATATCACAGATAAATCAGTATCAGTGTGTGTTGGCAGGTGGTTGAAGAGAAATCTCTGGACTAAATGTTTTTACACTGTTTTTGACTTGACAAAGTTTTGTACTGTGTTCAAATGTACTGTTATCTTATATTTACTGTTACTGTCGTCCATACTGGCAAAGTTTATTGTTACGGTCAACTAGCATTTCTTTGTCTCATCTCTCAGAAGCATCATGAAAAATGTCTCTGTTTAATCTTTGTGTGAGACGTGAATAAATCTTCACAATATATGAAAGTTTATGTCTCAATGTTGGTGTATGTCACAATCAATGTGTATTTTTAAGCCAGGAAATCAGTCAAAGTGTTAAAATCATGGAGATTACCCTTAAGGAGTCAGATCATTTGTTTGAAATATTGCCTACAATGACCTGATAAGCAGATATAAAACCTCCTGACAGCTGAAAACCTGATGGACTGACCTGCTGCCTCATGCTATAGATCAGAGGCACTGTTTGAGGTTATTTTTCGACACTTCAGGTCTTTTTTATGTCAAGAACGATATGAAAAACATCATCCCTTGTACCACAGCATCCACACAAAGAGAGGAAACTGAAGGTGAATAAGACTTGAAGCAGCGAGGACGTGAGAACGTTACCAACCACCTTCATCAGTCCAACACATATATGACCTGTTTAGTGCTCCTGTCATGTATGAATCATTTCTCAGTCATGCTGGGAAAGTCCTTCATGCGCCTCTTTGAAGACGACCTTCTGCAGGTGGACCAGTCTGCAGCTGATCAGCGATTGCTGCTGCAGTAATCTGATTTCTGGAGGTTTCCATCATTTCCTCCAGGCAGACCACCATCTGAAGTGACACACGTGTCGATGGGGTCTGCAGCCCAAGAACCTGTTGTGTGATTCTGCAGATATTTTCCAAAAATATCTGTATCTCAGAGCAGCTCCAAGACGTGTGGCAGTGATCTACCTCGACGTGCCCACAGCTCCTCCAGCACGCATGGTTTATCCATGTCAGACATATTTTCAATTTAGGACCAATGAAAAAACAAACCAGGTTTGTCCAACAGAGTTCAGTCCAACCACTGGAACCAGAAGCAGAGACGACAGTTTCGACCAGTGCTGACTGGTTATTCCATCATTTCATTCAAACATCCACACCAGCATCAGCCTCTGAACTCGGTCACCAGCTGGGCGACAGTAATGTTTGTTAAGTCGCTATTGTTGTTAGCATCTGCTGCATAGATTTCTGACCCCCACGACCGAGACAAGCCAATCACAGCTTTGCAGAGAAGATTTAGCCCCGCCTCCCCCAGCAGCGTCTGCTGTTGACATCCAACAGAGTGAGAGCGAGGCGTTTCCTGTGTTAGCATCCAGGCCTGACACACACACACACACACACACACACACACACACACACACACACACACACACACACACACACACACACACAGTGATGAGTCAGCTGTGAGGGGGCGGTGGGGGGTTTCTGCTCATACTGAGTCACCTCTCAGGACTCCAGTCAGTGTTTGTCAGTCTGTCCCTACTGAGAGCACATTCACACTGAGAAACAAACTGACTCTGAAGCAGCGACAGAGGAAACCTCCTCTTCATAGACAACACATACACACAGAGGGGTCGCACGCCAACGTAGCCGACTTTTGGGAGCTTCGGGGCTCCTTTCGTGGATCCTCCAGGTCTTCAGAGGGACATTCAGCGGCTTAAAGAAGACCCAGAAACTCTTTAATGAACACTAGAGCGTCCTCCGTCATCACTACGGTCTCTCACAGCTGGGCTCGGTAACGCTGGAGAGAGCTGCAATAGTAAGTTAGTAGTTTTTAAAGTATCTGAAAAATGCCACCCCCTCAGACCTCCCCCGAAAGCCACTTCCCCAAAACACATGAACATGCACTGCAGACTACTGCTGGAGGAGGAAAGAGAGCGGCGAGGAGGGGAGCATCATGACGCTGTCATCGCTAACCGCTTCATGACTCACACGTACGAAAACACCTAACGATGTCATAATTGGCATAATTAACCAACACGGCTATTCTCAGTGCTCACAGCTGTCCAGCTAGCATGTTAGCATTGGGAAATTTTGGCTGAGCTAACTTCCTTTACCATTCTTGTACCACTAGCTTGGTGCAGCTTTAGCAATATACCTGCCTAGTCTAGAGCACCGGCATAGTGCACGCAGGTAGACAGGTACGCAGGCAGGTAGGTCGTCCAATCACTTCATTTGGGCTGAATGAAATGACTGAAGTGCTCTACTGAGAAAAGAAGGTCACTGAAGAAACAGCAGGTGGAAAATCTCCACAGGTGAGTTCATGTTGTGTCCAGAGACTCTGAAAGGAGGAGCTGAACTGGCTCTGCTACGTCAAACACGGCACAAACACACCAGCTCACAGCTGACATGACAGCACTTACACTTCACATCGACTAAGGCTGAGAAAATGGACAGGGGGCACACTGACTCTGCACACCTGAGCCAAGAGTCTAACATGTTTTTCATTTTTGTTCAGAGTCCCAGAGACCACTGGATCTACTCTTTGGTTGTGTTTTATTTATGTTTTATTTATTTTGGATATTTTAATGTTTTTTCAGTTCAAAGTTTGAATGTTAATAATTAACAGTTCATTGAAAACTCTTTGAAAGGGTGAAATTTCATTATTATGTGATTCCATCAGCATGATGTTAGCAGCATAAAATGACAGTTAATATGACAATAATACTGTTTGTCTCTATTATTTTGGGACAATATATCATCCAACAATAGCAGTTATGGTGACAGACCTGCTCTCACCTGCTGTGAGCTATCAGATGGACTTTGGACTCTTTAACACTCCTCTGGTTTCTAACAGCTGAGTTTCTGGTCACTCACACGCGCGCGCGCACACACGCACACACGCGCGCACACACACACACACACACACACACACACACACACACACACACACACACACACACACACACCTGTTCATGCCAAACTGAGAAGCACACATTTAATCAAGAGCTGACTGGAGATACTGGCACACTTCATGTTTTCATTGTTTCAGCACCAACACTGCAATAAGTATTAAAACAAAACGGCCAAGAGGTCAAAGGTCAGGGTCCACAGCTGGCTGTGTGTGTTTGTCTGTGTCTGTTAAAGCAACCACAACCAGAACCACAACCCTGGCTGAAGGGAAACACAGAGGTCACATGACCAGACACCACAAAACAACATTTCCTCTGTCAATCACTGAAGCCACACGTATGCATGAGCAGCAGCAGCTTCGCCTGAGCAAAGACCGAGCAGCAGACGCAGCACAGGCGCAGCGATCAATCACTGTGATCAGCTCTGATTAGCAATCGCACAAGCTGCCTGGGCTCAGTGAAACACAGCTGACAGCAAATGTTCAGACTGCAGCCAGCATGAGATGTTCAGAGCTGAGTGTCCACGCCGCCGAGCTGGGGGTCAGAGGTCAGAGGCCTGAGCTGCTCCAAGCAGGTTCACGGGACATCATTTGGGTGTGTCCATGAACTCTGACGAGTGTTTCAGGCCTGTTCTTCACACAACTAACCATCGCTGGATTTCATGGTCTTCTCTTCAAACTGACAGAGAAAGGTTCCTCCACGCGCCATTCCACAGATATTCAGGTGTATTTCAGATTACTGTCATATCAATAAAGCCAAATGTTTGCTTCTCTGTAGTTCACAATTCACATGTCTTAAATGAACATGTTGACCAATAATGATTGAACCTATTGAGACCCAACAGCTAATATTTTCTATTGATTTTGCTGCTATCAAAACACTGAAAAAACACCTGTGGACCTGAGATGATGTGTTTTTTTTGATAAAGACACATTGATGTGATATGACTGTTATTTGGTCCAGAATGGCAACCTGTGAGTTAACTGATTCACATTCAAAGTTAAAACTAATCTTAAGGTCTCATCTTCCATCATGTGAAGGTGATATTTTACTCTTGCTCTTTTTTCTACCTCTCATTTTTATTCTTGCTGTTGTAACAGGTGAATTTCTCCAGTGTGGGGTCAATTCAGTCTTATCTTATTTCATCATTTGCTATACATACACAGTTTCCAGTATACTGGGCACATCTAGCTGAAAGTACTGTGGTTTAATACAACAGCCCTGAAATAAATCCCACATGCAGAAAATGAGACCACAGACTACTTTGAACAGCCAGTGTAGGTGAAGGTGGACATTGCTGATTTGCTGGTGTAGCTGCACTAAGTTGAATAAGGAGGGTCTGTTTCCACATTGGCCACCTCTGACATCTTGCTCCACACAGCACACATCATCTGTACCATCGCTATCATATGAAACCATGTCTGAGAGCACTGTGCGGTCACTCCCTCCACCGCTGCTGGACCCTGAGAGAAATCTGAATCTGAGCTGTAAATGCCAAATATCTGATTTAGACTGCTTCTCTGAACACCGCCTGCAGCAGCTCCAGCTGTCCCTCTCCACCACTCTGCCTCTGTACAGCCTGTGTTGGGTGCTCACTCACCGCTATCAGGGTGCTGTTCCGGCTCTGCTCCGCTGCCGTCCCTCCGCTCTCGCCGTGCTCCGCGCTGCTGACGCCGCCGCCCGGCGCTCTTTGGCCGGCCTGGTCGCCGCTGGGCTGGGGCTGCCGGTGCTTGTTGGATCGCTTGGCTTTGGCCTGCAGGCAGCGCTGGTGCAGGGCGAAGGTCTGCTGCCTCTCCAGTTCCAGTCGCTCCAGCGTCGCGTTCTCGTAGCGGCTCTCGCAGCTGTTGTGATGCTGCCGGAAGAGCTCGATCCTCCGGCGGAGCCTCTCCATCACCGCGCTGTGTCGCGGTGTAACAAAATCCGCCATCATCAATAAAGACTTGCAGTAAACTCCCGGCTCAGGTTTCGTCCATATAACGCTGAATTTGGCCCTTTTTCACTCTGGGCGTCTATACACCCCCCCTCGCCCTTTACAAAGACTCCTGTGCTGGCTCCATGGAGGCGACCTTTGTCTTGCTAATGGCCTTCAGTCACAGCGGCACTCACTGCCGAAGAGGAAAATTAAGGTTTTTGGGTGCAACACCATTCAGCCTCCTCAATTTACTCATTTAAACCCAAGTGTACACTATGAACCTCGATATATACAACAGCTCATTTAACTTGCTGTGTAAAGCAGAGCTAGTGGAGTCTTGCTAGAGCCACATTCCGTCTGAATTTAAGCCCAAATCAAACACACAAACTCTGATTTATCCCTGCGGTGTGAAAACAAACGTACGCCCGCCACTTTTTCTACAAACCATTTAAATAATTCACACTACATCTGAATTTAAATCAATGAATCACTGTGCCGCCTCACTACCAAACTAACCCCCGCTGAGCTAAGTTAAGTTAGCACATTCCTCCACTCAAAATCGAAGTTGGAGCGTCGAAAATTCCTTACAAAATTATCTGAGATTCCATTAAAATCAGGTTGGTTTGAAGCTAGCTCGCGTTAGCTTCTGACTTCACTTCAATTTATTTGCTAACGACAGCGTTACACTGCGTGTGAACATCATAACGGGTCTGTAACTTGTCTGAAACTTTATTTTGCTCAAGTATTGGTAGTTAGCTTGGTTAGCGGGACAAGAGCTAGCTGGCTAGCACTGGCTAACAACTTGGCTTCTTCACAAACTTGGCAGCAATTACTCAAGCTGAGAAACACGCAGTTTTATGTAACACTACAATTCCACACAACAGAAATCAAACGACAAGACCTTCCAGACAATTGAAGCGTAGTTAAGTTTTAAATTCACTTACTGTGAAAGTGTTGCCGTCCGCTCTTCCTACAGCATCTGTCTAGCAAACAGCTGATCCTCCGCCTCCTTGTAGCCGTTAGCCGCTAGCTGCTAACACTATGTTTTGGGTAGACGGGCTAACGATAGCTCGACTAGCTGGCTGGCAACCTAGCTAGGTGGCTAGCCTGAAACATTTAAATAAAGCACCATACTTTAAAGTTATTTCTCCCGATGTGCCGGCGCGGATACTACTCGCCTTGGCCGAGCCCGAGTTGTGTGCGTAGGTTTTAGAGCGGAGAACCTGTTCGTCGGTAAGAACGGGCTAACTCTGTCCCTCTGTGCTGTTTCTATTGTTTTCCAGTGGACAGGCAGGTCTACGCCGCCATCTTGAAAACTTTCTCTTTTTTTCCATCCCCGACAGGAGGAATGTCCCTGCGCCCGCCTCACTGATGATTGACAGCAGAGACAGCCAATAAGAAGCGGATGTTTGAGGAAAACTTGGCGATTCAGCCTCATGTCCAACAGGGAATCATGAAAAATCAGTCGGAAGTAACGAATAGCTGACAACAAAAAGAAACTTTCATTGTTGGGGATCAAACTGCACATTTGCGCTGACGCGTCGGAGAACACAGTGTTCAAATACTCACAAAGAGTGAAACGCTAAAGCCCTGCCCACTTCCGGGTTAGCCTCCGTCCCCGTAAATCACAGTTCTGCATATATTCACCGTTTAATGATTCCTTTGACTGCTCTTTGCGAGAAGTTTAAACTTGATAATCAGATTTTCTGTCCGCATTGTAAATTACATGGATAATAAGAATCACAGTCCTGCCAGGAAAAAGGAAAAAATGCAATAAATATTCAGAAATTGAAAATACATTAAGTCAACACTGTGATGTATGGAAGCAAAATTATGACTTTTTCAGGCATAAAATGCAGAGTCAGATGAAACATTTAAAAGTCAAAATTCTGATATACTAAGTTAAGATGTTACTTGAAAATGTTACTACATCAACACATTACAGGACACAAGTCTGACTTCCACTGGTAAAACTTGACTTGAAAGATTTATTTTATTTTATTTTATTTTATTTTATTTTATTTTATTTTATTCAGTAAAGATTTTGAGATACTTTGAATTCAAGTTTTGGTTCCTAATTTCGACCTTGCAAGTGTAATTTTATCATTAAGTAAACAACAGGAAAAATATTAGATTTGAGGTGTTAAAAAAGTCACTGTGGTCAGAATAAACCTTCTGAGTTATCATCTCAAACGTACCATGAAAACTTTTTTTTCGATAGATGTGAGCTTCCATAGCACTGCAGCTGCACTGTAGACAGTGATCACTGTAATCAGTTTCTTGTTATTAATGAAGTCCACACACAACAAGACATCATTTACTGTGTTTATTCTCTACAACCACATTTCCCATGAGTCTGAGTGTTTGGCATCAAAACCTCATGGGAAATGATTTGTTTCTCAAACTGATGCAGCGATGAGCTGGTTGTCTGAAAAACATTTAAACAGCTTCTGATCAGAAAACATATCACAGAGTTATGTTTTCTAACAGATATTTCAGCTGTTTGGCAGAGGTTGTTGCTTTTTTAAAAAAAAAAAAAAAAAAAAAAAGGATGTCACTGGACTTTTTGTGGTTATGTACATTGTTTGAGCCGCTAAGACTAAAATACATCAAAAAATATGAGTGCCTTTGAAGTTCTTCCATAATCATACCATATGTTAAGAAATGTCTTTGCCTTTAATTTCCTGAGAGAAAACCACCTCAAAAGGTCTGATTTTGAAAATTGCAGTGTCTCATTTTTTTGTTTTTTTTCTCCTATAAATACGCCTCAGCCGAGAGCTACAGATGTTTGTCAGGTTGACGTTGGTTGATGTACAAAAATGTTTGTTTGAATTTCTTAAATATGAGCTGTGCTATAGAGTATCAACAGTATATGGAGCAGGTGAAATTCTGCTTACATGTTGAAGCATCAGTAATAATACTCATATATAAACTATCATCCTCACCTGCAGTCAGCTCTGAGAAACATTAAAAACACTCTTAAGACTCCTGCTCAGTTTCCATTTGGCCTTTTTATTCATCAAAACAAATGTTGACTGCTTGTCCACACACACATCGGGCTCCGTCATCACAGTATTTCTATTCAAAGCTGGACCGTCCTGTGGTGCGTCAGCAGGTCCATCTCTTTACATAGTGTGTACATCAGAAACAGGCTGGGCCAACAGTTACGTTTAGTTCAAACACACGGTCAACAAAATAAAAAGTACAGAGTTACAGTCATGTAAAGTTTCACCAGCAGATACAGTGTTCAGTCTACAGTCTGTTAGCGAGGCAGCTTCCATCAGACACGACCAGAGAAAACTCATCTGAGACTAAAGAAGACGGGGACGGGGAGAGGGAGTATGGCTGAAACGTACATTCTCAGTGGGAATGTACAGCTGCTGCTAGAGGCCATTTGTCCTAAAGCATCACATACTGACACTTTAACTTCAGAGCGACGACACAGAGAAGTAAAACAGACGAAAGCGGGAGACAAGCTCGTGTTTACCCTAAGAGGAGAAAAAGAAAGGTCAAAGGTCACCTGACATGGAAGCAGAGACCTCCGGTTCATCTTGAGGCTCAAAATCTGAACTCAGTGACAACCAGAGAGACAAACGCATCACACAGTTCTGGCTTTGCCCCGCCCACCGTTTACTAGCCCACCGCCTGCTGGAACCCAGCCGCCCGTCGCTACACAGCTTGCTCGTGATTGGTGGGAAGAGACGACGCTGACCTGAATTAAACGGACAGAAAACTGACCTTTGACAGAGGAAGTTAAGTTGTCTGTCTGGAAAACTGGAGAATGATACAACGACAACAACGACACGACCAAACAACCGTCGCCTCGAGGCTACGAGCCTCCACCCACGTCTCCTTTCACACACGTTCACATCCCAGAAGAAGTTTTATTTCAGCTTTTATTGGTGAACTCTCCGAACTGTACAGCGACGCCACAGAGGAGCTCCACTGCCTCTTTACAGAAAGACGTCCTGTGTCCTCGTCTGGTTGAGTCTGCAGCATCATCATCTTCATCATCATCATCCTCAGAACACTTTTTTTCTCATGATCACAAAATCCCTCTGAGTTTCACCACAAATGGAGAGAAAATTAGGGACTTTGTCCTGATGGTGGCGCTAGAGGACAGGTCAGGGTCACCCACGGCACTGGTCTACATGTGCTGGACGAATGGACAGACTGACAGCAGAGTGAGCTTGGACACACTCCCAGAGCGGATGTGATCTTTCCAGGTATGACTGGGAGCTCAACTGGTTTCAGTTCTAGTTGACTTTGTGGTTACTGGTGGTCACGACACGTTTCCTGTTCAGTCTGACTGGCTGTCCTGCTCCTGATGACATCATCACACAGCGAGAACGCTGATTTGATGTTTTGAACATTTTGTGGATCTTAACTGGGTTTCCACTCAGCAGCCTTTCCTGGAGCTTTCAACTGCACCTCACAGTCTTCATCAGCAGACACAGTTCGCTCAGCTGCTGTCACATGACCTAAATGCAGAAGGTCTGTGACGAGTGATGAGCTTTCGATCTCTCAGCAGAACTGGACGAACTCCGTCCCTCACTGAAGACCATGAGATGAGTTTAAAGCTCCGGAGAAAAGCTGGCAAGTGAACCTTGAGTTGAGATTATTTTGTCAAAATGATGTTTCAGGGTTAAGAATCAACTTTCGCGCTCAAGTGCATCTCTTTTAAACATGGGGCTGAACTCCAACATGGATTCAGGGTTTGTTTAGGAGGGCGTCTGCGATTGGTGGAAGTTTGGGTGCTGCAGGTGGACAGGTGTGAGAGTAAGCGCCTGAGTTTTTCCCTTAGTGCCTTTTTCTTTTCATATGGGGTTGATGAAAGAGGGACTGGGTGTCCGTCCACCTGCCGACATGACAAGGTTCAGGTCCGAACAAAGACGACAGCAGCTCATTTTACGGACGAAAGGAACGTTTGATGGTTCACACCTGAACCAAGAGAAACACGAGAAGGTAAAGAAAGCAGCCGCACAGGATTTATCTACCTGACAGGCAAAAGTCAGGGACAAGAACTCTGGAAGAACGGAAGAACTAACCGATGATACGAGCTGCTGCCGAGTTTGTTCAGACAGAAATCTCAGGGGGGGTAAACAGGTTTTTGGTGTCAGACGCTCATCTGCTGCTGCCAGTAACCATCATCACACAGACTGAACAAGCTCAGGGCCAGGTAACTAACACCTGTCACCTGATGACCACATGTCCACTTGAGTCCAGCTCTAACAGCTTTAACCTGGTTGACCTCTGACCTTTCCTGCTGCCATCAGGACAATAAAACAGTAGAAATACTGAGGAGACTCGTTCAGGCGAGAAAACATGACCACTGTGTGTTTGAAATTGAGCTAACATGAAGCTAACACGAAGCTAACAGCTTTAAAACAAAAGTAAAGGACAAAATGAGACATGAAAAGGAAGTCAAAGCTGTGTCATCTGGAGTGTGTCATCCATTTTCATTGTTTCAATATTAGCTGTTGCCTCCTGTGGCAAATCACGTAACTGTGGGTTACTTTAGGATGCTAGCTAGCTAATGTGTAAAATCTAGGAAGGCTAACAAGCCAACTGTTAGTAGGTGAATTAGCTTTAAGCCAGCTAATTAGCTAGTTGTTGGTAAGTGAATCATAATCATGTGTGAGCTTGTTAGCAGCCTGCTGTTACCTTACTCAGCAGACTGCAGTCCAAGTGGGATGCTAGCCGTTACTTTAAATTGCAGTACAAGTTGCCAAATTACTACCAAGTTGCTCATGAGCTAATTAGCAGGCTAGAGACCAATTAGCAATACTTTTGGTAAGCCAATTCCCCAACCATTTTCAGGATAATACATTTCCAGACTCTCAGAAGTTTTAGCAGGAGAATTTGCATGTTGCTAAAAAGCTAGTTGCTAGCCTGGCAAACTAGACAGCTGAAGCAAAGTTAATCACAATATTTGTGGACTAATTAGCATCTTGTTGCTAGGCTAAGTGTCAAGACTTTTGGTTGAATTCTGGCAGTTAATCAGAACCCTGATAGTGGGCTAACTAGCAGCCTGCTAGTTAGCCTATTTAACAGGATTTATGGTTGGCTAATCCTCCGACGATCTGCAAGGATAATCTTAACCACTCACAGCTTAGTTATTAAGCTAGGCTAGCAATTTGTTAGTAGCCCAAGCAGGATCATGGTAGGCCAGATTAACTGGTGTCGATACCAAAACATCCTCCTGCCAGGACACTAATTAGCATGCTGCTGAGAGCTAATTAGCAAGCTGCTGGTAGGGCGGGGCACTTGTTAGCTCAGGGTGGCGCTGGGCGGTGAGCAGTGGGCGGTGCGTCAGACTGGACAGGACGGACCACGTTGATCCCGTGGGTTCGAGTCTGCTCAGGTGTTGTTAAGGAATGATGCAGGAAGTTTTAGTTAATCTCAGTTAATCTCTTTCAAAAACAAAAATCCTTTTAATCACACTAACTCAGTCCTGCTCACACTGGAATCATCATCACCATCATAATCATCATCAGGCGTCCATATTGGAGGTCTTGATTAGTTTCCTGTCGGCTTCACTGCTTCAGACGGGTTCCATTTAGGCTTCATCACCTCGGAGCAGAGGAGTAGAAGAAGAGGAGGAGGAGAAGAAGAAGGGGGGGTGGGGGGGTATTCTGGGGGAGGGAGGGGGTGTTGAGGTCAGGGCTGTGGATTCAGAGATATCAGTCCCTTCTGATCTTCCTGTTCCTGGGAGATCTCCGCAGAACGTCGTCCTCCAGCTTCTACCCAGAAAACGAGAGAGAGGTGTTCAGGTGCAGTCTGTTCTTCCATGACAACAACATGACAACATGAAAACAACATGACAACATGATGTCACAGTTCTTCTGAAGCTGAGAAAATACAATTTAAACTGGCAGCACCCCCCCAACACTGAAACGATCGAGCTGCTCGAAAATAACTGGCTTCATACGAAATCATCCTCATCAATCACTCTCCAGACGTTTCAGACAGATGTGCACCTGAACGCAGCGTCTCACTGATAAACACAGCACAATCCTCAGAGCTTTGGTCCTAAACATCTTTTGTCACAGGAAGCACAAAACCTCATCGTCTCCTCACCTCGTCACCTGTGGCCTCCTTCTCTTCCTCCTTCTCTGCTTCCTCTTCCTCTTCCTCTTTCTCCGGGCTTTCCTCTTCGTCACTCTTCTCTTCTGCTGCGGAAGGAACAAAGGTTGAATCAGTCAGACCATCAGTGTCGACAGCAGGACGGAGGAAATAAAGAGCTTTCTGAAATCTATCACAGCAACCTGGACTGCTCTTCTCTGCCTCTTCAGCCTTCTCCTCCTCCTCCTCCTCCTCCTCGTCCTCCTCCTTCACGTCGGGCTGAGCTTCATCGGTCTTCTTGTACTCTGCTGCCGGTGTGGCCGGGCTCTTCTTCTGCACAACAAACAGGACAACAGTTGAGTTGGACTCCACAGACAGACTGAAATCTGCAGCTCGTCACATGGACTTCAAGAGCTTGCTGAGCAGATTCACTGACTGTCAGAGGAGCGAAGAACTGCAGAGTTCAACAACGACGAGACATCGGACAGAGACTAATG